>NC_056729.1:71389702-71449092 GCF_019279795.1 Protopterus annectens
TTATACAGCATCCTCCAGAAATGGCTGGATTGTAAGTTAGGTAGTTTTGTCCTTTTTCCAGCTCTTGTCGTACCACAAGCATCATGTGTTACTCCCCTCAAAAACTCTATCCACTCCACATTTTTTCAGGTAGTAATGTTCATTCTTTCAAATCACTGTACAACAGCTGCAATACAAAATAATACTCTCCTCTTTTCATTTGAATCATCTTGTTCCTTTCACTGATCCTCTATCTCTGCTGAACTTTCATTATCCACAGATGTAGAAATACCAATATAAAAGGTTCACAGGATACTAAACTGGGAAGTTCTTTAATTTTATCCATAGCCTCCTCTGCATTTGTAAATCTTAATAAACCACCAGTCCAATAAACATTCAATATCTCTGAAAACTGTAGTCTATATTTCAGTTTACCTCTTGCATTCCCTGATGTCCTCCACAAACTGTATGTATTGTTGGAAGTCGCCTCTGAAGAATCAAGTGCACATAAACAGCCCATTCCATCACTGAATGTATTTTTCCAGCTACCACAATTGATGTAGGACTTATTCCTTTCCATAATATGTCACAGACTGTTTCAAAATAACCCTAGGGTTTCCATATTTCATATTAAAACAGAGGCAAATGCACAGATTCCTTGATGCACAATGAGTTTGTTGATAAGCATGTCCACTGTGCCATATTTGTTTTAACACAGTAAAATAAATCCATACCTTTATTTCCATCAAAAACTCCAGTCAATCTTAGATGTCTTTTTACTTTTAAACCGTTTTTCATTACAATTAACAATTAACTGCTGTTCCACATTAACAATTTATTCTACTCTCTTGTATGCCTTGTCACTTATCTTATCAACCATCTGGTTGACTGACTTCATGGTGATTTGCTAATAACAGAATGACTCAATATCCTCAATTCTAACAATCACCAATTTCCTCACATACAAGTCAGAAGTCCAGACACATGCCACTGATCAATTTGAATTTCTTCCAGAACTCTTATCATGTAAGGTAAGGTGGATCAACGTTTTTGTATCAGCAGTACACTTCATCTCAAATTACACCTGTCACTCTGTGAGGCCAAACAGCTTGGCTTTATATCTTTTATCTTGACCAAGTAGTACCTAAGTTACCTGTGGACATCCAAGGTGTGCATAATTCTCTCTCATCTGTTCTTAGTTTCAGGGAAGAAAACAGGGAGGTAAAGAGATTGATTATTTTAGTTCCTCACACTGCAACTCAGAAACTTCAGGCATGAAGGTAGGGTTGATTGTAAGGCTCACCTTTACTTTATGAAAAATCAAAATGGCTAAGAAGATATGAGGGCTTGCAAATCAGATATTCATCTAGCAAAAACCAGAGCAATAAGTACAACTGTGTTCATCCAAATTAGAAACTTCAGTGAAGAACTAGATTCAGATTCAAACTAGGACAGAATCATCTTCTCTGATACAAAGCTAAGGTTCCAGGCTGGAGCCACCTGCTTCCTATGAAGTTGATTACACAAAAATCTTTTCAAGAACTGTTAGACTTGGTAAAAAGAAGACAGAGTGGGTCTTACTACAGACAAACAAAAAAGGTTGAGAGATGCACTCTGACAGCAGTATAAAACAGGCCTGATCTGAGCAGTTTATGCAAGTACTAGAGATGGATCTTGGTCTCCATTGTGGCACCATCTAGAAAATCTCTTTCATTTGGCTAAATATGATTTCTTAATAGCAGGTTTTCTACCATCCATTTATACATGTTAAACATCCTCTGAAAAGAAATGTCTAAATAGGACCAAAAAACTATCATCCATACAGTTAGATACAGGTTGAGAATATTGGGGTGGATGAAAGATCCTCGCCTTGTGTGAATAGGTCCACTCTGTGAGGAAATTTTTGGTAACTGCCCCTCGCCAGCTGTATGAGAAGGGAGAATCACTGTTGTCTGGGCTAAAAGGTAATTACTAGAATCACTTTTGAGAGTTCATCTTTTCATTATTTTTAGTATGAATGGTTATCAGAGGAAACAGGGGAAAAGCATAAAGATTTATTCCTTTTCATGTGAAAGAAAAAGGAATCTGCTTTCCAGGTCTGTTTGCAAGAAATCCTGGCAAAGACCTGATACAACTGTCTGTTAAAAATGGAAACAAATAAATCTACTGGGGAATTCAGAACTGAAGGACAATCTCATGGAAGACCTCTGGGTGTAATATCTATTTGTGAGATTCTGTCCTGAATCTGCTACTATGTTCTGCTCTCGCAGAATTTAAGTTGCTTGTACAGAGAGACTGTGCTTGACTTGCCAACTCCCAAGTAACCACTGCCTGTCTGTTCGGGGGGGGGGGGTGAGATCTGGTTCCTACTTCTTTGTTTGTGTACCATATAACTGTGCTGTTATCTGTTATGTCTAACAGTGGTCTTGGTGTCCACAGCTGATTCACAGTTTTGATAACTTTTACTAGGTTCATCATTTATTTGAAGTTTGTGTTTGTGCCTGAAATTAGGCTCCTACATGTCATGAAATTTGATTAATTGAGAAGCAGCCCTCCAGGCAAAATTGGAGGTATCCGTTATCACTGACTGAGTTGGAAAAGGGGAAGAAAGAGGGAGATCTTGTTTCAGTTGGACCTGGTTGGCCTACCAGATGAGTTCCTTTTTGAAAAATTCCAAGGCAAAGGTAGGGGATGGTGGTGATAGCTCCAGAAAGATTTGAGGAACCACTGAATTTTCCTCAGGTGAAGTCTTGCTAAAGGAACTATGAGAATGGATGAAGTCATCCACATAACAAAGACTTCTAAGGAAATCCCTATCTGTGGAATTGGTCTGGTGAGCAAAACTTAGAAACTGCTGATGGTAGAAGGAGACCTTCTCTGAAGGGAGGTATGCTACTATCAAGGAGGTGACTAGAAAGTGCCTAGAAAGATTAACCTGTGAGAGAGGACCAGGGAAGACTTTTCCAGATTTAACCTGAAACCTAGACTGTGGAAAAGATCCATGGAAAAGTAAAGCAATGCTAAGGTGTCCTGTGTAAAAGTGGCCAAAAAGAGGCAATTGTCCAAATAGGGGTATATGTAAATTCCCTGAAGTCTGCAGAAAGCAATGACTATAGCCAGACATTTTGTGAATACATGTAGAGCAGAAGGCAGACAAAATGGCAAAGATGCAAACTGAAAGTGATATCCTAATACAAAGAATATTAAATAATTACTTTCTTTATGAAACAGGATGTAGTGACACAAATTGTTGAGGCCTAGAATGACTAAGTAAGCCTTGTGTGGGATAAGAGGAAAAAGGGATTGCAAGATTAACATTTACATACTGAACTTTATTTCTAAGTCATCACTGCAATCTTATATACAGTGCAATCATCATGCATGATGCACTGCCGAGTTTCCTCTCATTAGACTACTTACACTATGATCAGTACTTACATATGAAGAAAAAAAGTTAAGGTGTATGTTAAATGTCTTTTATCTTAATCTATTATTCTGTATTTACAGTGTCCTCCTCCAAACTTTCATTAGTGTTAACTCATTTCTTCCAAGGTCTTTAACAGAACTATTTACATGTCAATGCACCTTACAACTATATACATTATTAATCTGCTCCTTAACTGTTTTTCCTGGTTCTGTGACTTTCTTTCTGACCCTATCCATTCCTCTTGACCTTCTTTGACCTTACTGTGGAGTTCTCTCTCTCTTCCCTCTCTTCCTCTTTGTCTTTTTGTTTTTGTATCCGCCATCTTTGCTTCTTATCCATCTATCTCACCTTTTGATGGTTTATGCCATTTTACCCAGTATTTTTCTTCCCCTCCTCTCCTGCCTCCATACTTTCCTCCTTTTCGAGTTGTCTCAGTAGCTCTACCAATAGCTGGTCAAGAGGAGAAGGTCAACACTTATACCACACCACATGGAACACATAGCCCTCTAGAACACACACACCAACACTGTCTTCACTTAAAAAACAAACCACACACCCACCTTCGAGAAGGCTCTCAATAAAAATCTACCCAAATAGCAGAGACCTCCAAGGCAGAAACGCACTCAACCACCACAACACAACACTAATCATGAGACACATAACTCTCCTAAACAGTGTGCTACTCAACCAAAGCCCCTAAGGCAAAACAGAATGCCCAACACACTAGTCATAGGTGACTCGATAGTGAGGGACACTGATGTCCCACTCACTTGATTGAAAAAGGAGAAAGTAACAGTCAGCTGCCTGTCAGGTGCCAGGATCCATCACATAATGCATGCACTCAGGTCCCTCAACAACAGGTACAAATATGACTCTGTCATTGTACATGTGGGTGTGAATGATTTGAGACATACCTCCCTGGACTACATAAAAAAAGACATGGAGGAGCTCTCGGAGTAGGATGCACACACCTCCAGACTGGTAGCCCAAATAATGCATCAGAGATGCTTCAGGTGCAGCTAACATTGGGCAAGACAGCAATTCAGGTCGTAGCCTGCTATAGGTCCCCAACCATGTCCCAAGACTCACACTCCACGTTCCTAAGCACCCTGGGGAATATTAGGGTCCAACCTAACACTCTCTTACTAGGTGACTTCAACTACCCCTCCATTAACTGGGAATACTACTCATGTACAAATACACTTGCCCAACGTTTCCTGGAGTTCATTAATTCCAATGCCCTGGACCATCTCATTCTTACCCCCACTAGAGGTAGCAACATCCTTGACCTGGTCATTACTAACATGGGCGACCATTGCTCTACACTAATAGTCAGCTCCTACCTGGTTAGATCTAACCACAAACTAATCACCTTGAAAATTCACATCCCCCTCACCCTGCAAAGGTAACCACCATGAAAAACTTCTCCAAAGCTAACTTTGGGCTCCTAAAAACAGAGGTGGCTAACTTCACGGCATCCATGCAAATGGAGAATAGATGTATGATCAACGAATCATACACCAATGCACTGTACAAACACGTACACAAATGCATGGCTCTCGTTATACCCAATAGAACCAAGATGCTCTCCTCCAAAAAAAGGAAGCCAATCTGGTGGTCTCCTGCCATAAACAAATTCTACAACAGAAGGAGGAAACTGATGTGGAATAAGGTGAAGTCCCAAGTCTGGAAAAACTCCCTTATCATCCTCAACAAAAAGTTGAGATCCCTCATCAAATCCTCTAAAGCTAGCTATAAAAACAGAATTGCAGCAGATAGTAAAGACAACCACATGGCCTTCTATAGTTATGTAAAGAATCTCCACGGCAATGCCCTGATTTGCTCTGAGCTACTTCACAATGGTACCTCCTATACTGAGACAACAGATATTGCCAGTATACTGGCCGACATATTTAGTGCCAATCTTACCCCTCTCTCCCCCCAAAGGACCAATCACAATACCAGTAGATTGCCAGACACCCAGTATTACTGCTGCACAGATTAAAACAGCATTGTCCAAGGCCAAGAATACAGCTTCTATGGGACCTGACAATATCCCTGGCTGTGTTCTACATGAACTACAGAGTGAACTGGCACCTCACCTCTGTGCCCTGTTCAATCAGAGCCTCACCTCAGGCTTTGTCCCTACCGAATGGTGCACTGCTACAGCCATCCCTCTCCACAAAGGAGGAGTGACTACGGACCCTGGGAACTATCGCCCCATTAGTCTGACGAGCCTGATATACAAAGCTATGGAACGCATCATCATGGACCTACTAAACAAGGATATAGGGAATCTCCAAACTCTGGATCCCAAACAGTTTGGTTTTGTGAAGGGTAGATCATGCCTGCTCAAATTGGTTGACTTCTTTGAGTCAGTCACCAGACCTGTGGATGAAGGTAGGGTGGTTCATACAGCCTACCTTGATCTGGCCAAGGCTTTTGATACCATTCCCCACTCAGGAATCATAGAAGAACTCACTAAGCTAGGCATCAACCCCTATATCACTAGGTGGGTTGCAAACTGGCTCACAGATAGAACCCACAGTGTGAAAGTAGCTGACTCCAAGTCAGACTGCCAACTAGTCACAAGTGGAGTCCCACAGGGTTCAGCCCTAGGTCCTCTCCTGTTTGATATCTACTTCTCTGAAGCCGAGGCCAACACAAAGGGACTCTGGCTGACAAAGTTCACAGATGATTGCAAGTTGGGAGCTATTATTAACTCCCCAAGTGATGTTGACATCCTATAGAATGGCCTCAGTGAGACCAACGACTGGTGTCAGAACCACGGCCTTAAGCTCAATGCCAAAAAATGTGTGGTCATCCCCTTTGGGAAAAACCTGGTTCTCATGAATTATCACATTGATGGTAGTTGACTGAACACAGAAGGCATTATAAGAGATCTAGGAAAACAGGTTGACAGAAACTTCTCTTTTGATCACCACATTGCCACTGTGGTCAGGAAATCCTTCTATGTGGCATATCTCATTGTTAAGGGTTTTGCAACCAGGAAGAAGGAGGTCATTGTCTCCCTCTTCTCTTCCCTCATTAAGCCAGTCATTGAGTACAATGCCCCATTTGGCATATACCTCACTAGACACCTGCAACAACTGGAGGCTGCAAAAGTACCTCACAAATAGGATTCTAGGCCTTAAACACTTGTCCTATATGGACGGACTCAAAAAACTCCCAACTATTCTCTGTCTCATATCGCCTACTTAGAGGCGATCTCTGCTTGACTTACAAAGCCATGTCAAATCCAGCTCTGTTAGAAATGCTACATCTAAACAAATCGCAATCCCTCTACACCACACGCTCCAGAGACCTCAACCTCATTACCACAATTAACAGAACATGCTGGAGGGTCAGGTTCATAACCCACAGACTGCCCATGCTATGGAATAGACTTCCCATACATGTCAAGCAGAGCACCTCGCTGACCCTCTTCAAGAGAAATTTTGAGTGGATGAGAAATAGAAAATTCACCCCGGGGATAACTCCAGTGGCTCTACTCAACAGAGGCACTGAGAACTAAGGTTGGGTGGCACTATGCCAGGGTTATCCTATGGCTAGGCTTGTAAAGGCTCCAGGGCCATTAGCCTAGTACACACCTATAAATTTATGAATTCTTCCACACTGGATAGCTCACAGTTTTTGCATTTTGTCATAACCAGTCTCACTAATTGTTTGTCCTCTGCAGCAAACTATTTCTGATACCCTAGGAGGAAGAGTTTTTGTGATAAACCTACTGCACCAAGGAGTCTGCCATTGAGTATGACCTGTAATTTTCTTTTACAATTTTCTATTGCCATACCCTTTCAAAATATATGCTGCCATGTGCCCATCTCTCTCTCTCCCACATCTCCAACATGTGTCTTCCACTCCCAAAGACATCTTAGCTAGTCAAGATGGGGTAAAGAAATATTTGTGTTGGCAGGCTTAAGTGAAAATTATAAATCTGCAGTATCTAGGCAATTTCAGCATTTTCCTCCACTCGACACACTAGAAGAATGTGGCCAAAACTTAGGAATTCTAGCACATACCCAATATAACTGTCTGTTAAAAACTGAGGCAAACAAATCTACTGGAGAATTCACCACTGATGAACAATCTCATGGAATACCTCTGAGTGGAGATCCAAGTAGTACCTGAGTTGCTTCCATTGTGCCTTATGCTTTTCATTAGCTTCAACAGTACCTCCTCTTATCCACTTCTTCCCGATTTTCATCAACCCCTTTGTTGGTCTCCATTCAATTCCTCTCATACCAATCTCCCCTATCAGCTCTTGCTCTGTCCCTTCTATGTTCCATTCTCTGCCCAATTTCATTCATCTATGTTTATCTCACTTGTGTTCCAATTCTAGGTTCTCCACTAGCTGAAATTCCTCTCTAATCTCCTCCTGTGTTTTTATTCTGTCTACCTTTATAATTTGGAATCATTACCTGACTGTTTTTGTTTGTCACATCCACAGTATGTTTTAGCTTCAATATCCTTTTGTAAGCTTCCTCTCACAATGAGCCTATCCTATCCCTCCAGCCCCCCCCCCCCATCTTACTATTTTGTAGGTAGCACTCCTTAAGCTTCTTTTATTCAATCCAATTACAGGCTTTGGCCTGGGCTTTCTAAGTTCTAACAGTGTATCTATTATATCCCCTCACATTTTCAAGGCTTTTTCCTTATCCCAAATCATGCATGGTTAACATTTTCAACTTTGGAACACTGACAAAGGTATTCAGAACTGATAGATCTAAGACTAGTATTCAGATGCCTTTCCTTTTAGGTGCAAGAAAAATCCTTGAATAGAAACCTTTTCTAAGATGGGAAGGGGGAACATGTTCTGTTACATCATGTGATAAAACCTCTGTTAGAATTTCAGTAAAAATGTTTCTAGTTAATTCAGGGGGAGAAGAGAGGGATGCCCACTGCGATTTGTAACCCTGATTATTTTCAGTACCTAAGAATCTATGGTTACATATCTTCAAATATGTAAGAAATGAGAGAGACTGCTTGCTGGTTTGGAAGATGGCAGGGGAGTAAAGGGATGAAGTCCATAGGTACTTGTACATTTTTCTTATGCAGGGAAGTTCTTTTTTGAGTCTTCTTGCCATTTTTTCTTATATACTTATATTGCTGCACAGTGGATTTTGTTGAACAGGTATGAAGAGCTTCCAAAAGAAGGACCCAGAGCTGAAAAGGAAATGTTATCTACTATTTTGGGGCATGATAAAGAAAGATTTGCTTCAATCCCTCCATTTATTTTCCTCTTTCCTCTAATTTTGAGCACTTTAAGCCGAAGAATTCTAGAAAAGTACATATTTTTTCTAATGAGGAATTTAAAAGAGGAGAAGAGGGAGATCTCTTTCTCTAAGCCTGGGAAGACACTGGAGTAAAAGACTGAGAAGACCACAAAACCCTGAAAACGTCCGGGGAAAAGCTGTTCCAATCTTCCTGGGAGCCCCACAAACTGGAAGGAGTTGAAAGGGGGAGGAGGGATAAATGTTTAGTCTCTTGGATCTTCTCCTTTGGGGTCTCTAGTCTGACAGTCTTTCATGAATCAGATGCCTGAACCTCCATTAATGACCCAGGTACTTTCTCCCTTACCAGGACCTGATGTGCTCTTTCCTCACCCTCACTAAGAACAAAACAAGTTTCTCCCTTCTTGGGTGGAGGTGCCTGAAGTTTGGTCTTACTGGATGTGTGGAGTTCCAGGGCCTTAGCAGCTTCTTGTGGATATTCACCAGCAGGACCAGGTAGATCAGACTGATGATCCAAAGGCTCTGAAACTACCACAGGGTAACTGTCCATCCCAGACAGTTGAAAAGAAGGTGATGAACAAGTCTCCTCAGAAGCCTCTTTTGAAGTTTTTCTCTCTTTTTTTTTTTTAACTAAACAATGAGATACATGGAAGAGGATTCTGTAGCCATGGTCATGCATGCCAATTCCTTTAGACAACTTCTTTTTAAGAAATTGAGCTAAATTCTAGTGGAATTGGGGAAGTCCGAAATGGGGCACTTATCTGCAAAAAAACAAAAAAAAACAAAAAAAAAAAAACACTTATTGCAAGCCAACCACCAATATTACAATCGTTGACAAGACAAGACATCTGACTAAATATATCAATGACAAGAAAACTCTGAATTTTGTCACATGTACGTCCTATTTATACCAATATGCTCACATCCTTAATTTGATGTATAGTGTATAAGGAAGGCATCCAAAAGCTTTAATATGCTGGTTGGACATCTAACATCCTTGGCAGAATATGTCCCATATATCTTTATGCTACTGCAACAGTAATCTAATGATGAACATCTTTTTCTACTCAAGAGGATGAAAGAACAGGTGTAGAAGAATCTATATGTGGTGACCAAAGATGCTTCAAATAACCTTTGTTAGATAATCTTCAGTGGTCTGAAATGCAGTGGTCTGGCAAATGAACAGAGGTTATGTAGATTCTTGAACCACCCAAAATTCTTCTTCCAAGATGTTGCAGAATTTTACTTTTGGGTAAGGTTGTAGTCTAAGTTTGTGTAAGGTTATGGTCAGGGCATTCACCATCTTTTCAGATACAAAAATCTAAAACAGACTCAGAATAACAAAATGTATTTCTTTATTTAACATTTGTTTACCAGGAAAGTCTGATTGGGACAGAGCCCATTTTTTAGCAGAGGCCTGGGGAGAAACACTCCAGACGCTTATCTTTGGAATGTAGGAGGAAACCAGTGCGCCCGAAGGAAACCCATGCAAATGCAGGGAGGACATGCAGACTCTGCAAAGAAGGCACCCCAGCTGAGAATTGAAGAGGAGGAACCTCTTGCTGTGAGGTGACAATGCTAACTGCTGCACCACTGCACTGCCCTGACATGTTGGGGATACCAATACATTTGCCTACTGTGTGACTCTGAACAAGTCATTTAACCAGAGAGTGCTCCTTGACTGCCCCTGCAAACTTTACCAATATCCAGTGGCCCTACCTGGTTAACAAATGTATAAAATAAAATAAATAAATAAAATTGGAAAAATAAGACGCTGATGGCTGTAGTATCCAAAAAGGCCTTTACTAGTGCAAAAACACAAGCGCATTCACAAACGAGCTTCTTCAGGTGTACTTCAAGCACTACAAATACACACCTTATATACTATCAAACACATCACATGACCTAAATCCTTAATTACAATGTTTTAAAAACACATGACATACTTAAAATAAAAATAAAAAAACTCAATACGTAGCTATAGAAATGCTGCATTAATACTTTTAATACATATAACAAAAGACAATGTCTGGTGTTGTTTATCTTGCCAGCTGTAAGACATGTTCCGTGTTTTATGTTGGCAAGACGGACAGACATCTTAGAGAACACATTAGGGAACACATTTATAACATCAGGAAAGGTAGCACCATCAATGCACTTGCAAAGCATGTCACTAACACTGATCAGACACATGTTTTCAGCTTCAGAGTTATTAGCCTAATTCAAGACAGTCTAAGGCAAGGTGACATTTATAATAGGACTGAAAACTCAGAAGCAGTGTGGATTACTAAGTTGAGGAGTACAGAAGGGCATGGTCTCAATGAATGTATCCCCTTAAGACCTAGATTAAGAAGAAGGCCATTGAAAAGATAGTTTTTTGCTTTTTGTCTTTTGTTATATGTATTAAAAGTATTAATGCAGCATTTCTATAGCTACGTATTGAGTTTTTTATTTTTATTTTAAGGATGTCATGTGTTTTTAAAACATTGTAATTAAGGATTTAGGTCATGTGATGTGTTTGATAGTATATAAGGTATGTATTTGTAGTGCTTGAAGTACACCTGAAGAAGCTCGTTTGTGAAAGCGCTTGTGTTTTTGCACTAGTAAAGGCCTTTTTGGATACTACAGCCATCAGCGTCTTATTTTTCCATTTTCATTACAAGGACTTCACTTTTGGGATGCTTTGGTGTGTATTTGCCAGTTACTTCTTGTTGTTTTTAAATAAATAAAATTACTTCAATAAAATATGCCAACGATCTCCAAAATGGTCCACAAAAATAAATACCTGGTATAGTAGTAATGCCCCTACCTTCAATGTCAATAAATGGTAGCATGGGCCATGGCAAAAAAGGCTACAAGCTATGATTACAAAATAAATTGTTACATCATAACAAAAGAACAGACCTAAGGATGATGATAAATAGGAATTTAACAACTTAAACTTTGACCAGTGTGTGTGTGTATATATATATATATATATATATATATATATATATATATATATATATATATAAAACAACATTGCATTAAGCTTCACTGGAGTGTGAGTGCATGTGTGCTTTTATATATATATATATATATATATATATATCATCATTCTCTTTCGGCTTTTCTCGTTAGGGGTCGCCACAGCGGATCATCTCATTCCATTACTTCCTATCCTCTGCATCTTGCTCTGTCACACCAACCGCCTGCATGTCCTCTCTCACCACGTCCATAAACCTTATCTTAGGCCTTCCTCTTTTCCTCTTACCGGGCAGCTCCATCCTTAGCATCTTTTTCCCAATATACCCATCATCCCGCCTCAGCACATGTCCAAACCAATGCAATCTCGTCTCTCTTGCTTTGTCTCCAAACTGTCCAACATGAGCTGACCCTCTAATATACTGATTCCTAATCCTATCCATCCTAGTCACACCGAGTGCAAATCTTAACATCTTTAACTCTGCCACATCCAGCTCTGACTTCTGCCTTTTTGTCAATGCCACTGTCTCCAACCCATATAACATAGCTGGTCTCACTACCCTCTTGTACACCTTCCCTTTCACTCTTACTGGTACCCGTCTGTCACAAATCACTCCTGACACTCTTCTCCACCCATTCCACCCTGCCTGTACTCTCTTCTTCACCTCTGTTCCACATTCACCATTACTCTGAACTGTTGATCCCAAGTACTTAAACTCGTTCACCTTTACCAACTCTACTCCCTGCATCCTCACCATTCCTCTACCCTCCCTTTCATTTACACACATATATTCTGTCTTAGCCCTGCTGACCTTCATTCCTCTGCTCTCTAGAGCATATCTCCACCTCTCTCTCTCTCTATATATATATATATATATATATATATATATATATATCATGCTCACCCACAGATACTGGAACAGGATTACAGTCCTGTCAGAGAAGGATCACAGATGACCACAGGTATCTTAAACTATGAAGTGCAACCAGATATGGACTTAGGCTTGGATCCTTTACTTTTTTACCTTTTGTGTTCCCACCTAGGAACTTTAAAAGAGTCTTCGGACTAGTTATTGTGCAGAGCCCATTCCATCACTGTTTAAATGTTGGGCACTGGCAGAGGTCACAAGCTTCTCTATTTAATGCTAATGATTTCATGGGTTGACATCATGCTCCAGTTCACACAAGAAGAACAGCTCTGACGTGGTCCTGATTCACAATCTGGCAATGCAGATTCACTTGGAAGGTCTACGTTTTTCAGGCAGTGAATGCAGAAGCTTACAACAATGCACATCCGGTGGATATCTAAACTGTGCAAGCAGCCAGAAATAACTCAGGATTGTGGTGGTCTGCATGTTTTTTGCTCCAATGCAAGGACTGTTATGAGAACCACAACTGACCTGCCTGCTTTTAGAGTAGCATCTTGAGATTTTAAGAGTAATAGGAATGAGGACAAATGTTCTATCCACTCCAAACAACCCTTCAGAGTGGTACTATAATCAATAAGTAATTAATACAACAGGTAATATTTTAATCTAACTGTAGCTTGCAACTTTAAAACAGTAATTTCCAAAAATTCAGGTTTATTTGTATTTTCTAAGAGTTAAGGAAAAGTGCAACTGAACATAGTGTGGTTTGGTTATACTTCTCTTCCTTAATTTGTCTTAGTCTCCCTGATATTTTTAAGCAACATGCAAGCATAAAATACTGTTCAACATTTACAAGTTCATTACCGTTTTTACCACAGTAGCTTCGGTTAAACCCATCTGCATTGACTTTTGAACATGTGTCTGAATTTGTTCCGTGATAAAGAATAGTTTCTGGATCTGGAATTTGTTTCTGTCTACTCATTTCCCTCCTTTTTGCAATGTACAATCTCCAAAGACTGGGATTCTCGATTCTCCAGAGCTGTATTAAATACATGATAAAATGAAGAGCAATATTAGTTAAATACATGTTTAAAATACTGTACTCAAAGAAAAATAGAATTTTTTTCTTCATGATTTATAAATGATTTGCTAATAAGACAGAGCTGATGTTGTTGAGATGAGATTATTTTTGAGATCTTCCTACTCATTCCTCATTACCCTTTCAGGTTTACATAGCTAATGTTGAACCACAATCCTGTGGCTCCTAAATTGTTTTTATCAAGTCTTTGACATAATCCTTCAGTGGCTAAACACCATAAATGCTTCAGAAGTACAGCTTGTTTGCACCTTCAAGTATCCTAAAAGACAAAGGATAAGGACCAGAATGGTGGACTAGCATGCATAGGCCATCATCCTGGTCGCTCGTCCTACGTTATGATTCAAGACGAACAGGCGGGTAGTTCGTTTACATGTTTTTTTATACAGAAATACATCAGGATGGATAGCAAAAGCATAAAATACAAACAAACTGATTGACTGACAGACTAACACATACATGCATGCATGCATGCTTACATCTCAACAGCTCTCTAGAAAATGGAAGTTTGGTTCACATGTAGTCAGTATTTATACACATGTGCAAGACCATGGAAAGCTTTTTAAAGGTATACATACATACTGATCTACATCCTCCCTCTTTAGTGAATTGCCCACAATAAAATGACATTTGAAAAAGACATGCAATTATACAGACACTAAGAAATAAACACAACATTCATGTCCAAGTTGCCATGTATCTGGAACATGGTCTGGAAATGTGACCTGATCTAGTGATATAGCAATTAGGACTGGGTTTAGCAACAGGGACAGTCATTGGTGAACAATCTGTTTTAGGAGTTTCAGGAATCTTCTCAGGAACAGGGATATTTGCTGGAACATCCCCTGGAACTGGAACACAGGATAACTCACTCTGAGATCTAGAGTTTTTTCACAGGCAAGATGCTCCAATACAGGCTCGGACACCGGTACTAAATGTTTCTGATTCTACCTAAATTCTAATTGTGATTCCATAATGTACGATCTCGGTGCTAGACATACACTTTTCATGACTCCAATCCAATGAAAACCTTTGGTCACCTGCATCCTCACTGTCTCCCCTTCTTGTAATGGATTGAGTGGTTTGCTGGACTTATCAAAATAGGACTTCTGGGACAAATGCCTTTTCATGAGTTGAGCTCTCACTTCTTTGTTGTTCTTAGCACAGGGAACCAATAAATTGCTACTGAGTGGTAGTGTGGTTCTGGTTTGTCTCGACAAAAAACTTTGTGCAGGTGGACCAAGATGTTTATCACAAGCAATATTTCTAAGAGTCAGGAGATTCAGAAAAACATCTCTCTTGTCTCATTTCGACTTCTCTAATAACTGTTTCACACTTTGAACTGCACGTTCTGAATTGACTGTGGTTACTCAAGGCTACTCAAAACATGAATAAAGTCCCACTCTTCAGCAAATCTCTTGAACTGCTGGCTTGTAAACTGCGTACCATTGTCAGAAATAACTTTGTGCAGACTACCATGGACTGCAAAATGATGCTTTAACTTAGCAATGACAATACTGGATGCCAGATTAGGAAGTAGGTCAATCTCGAACCAATCTGAATAAAAGTCTACTAACACCAAGTAATGTTGATAATTCCATTTGAAAATATCTGTGGCTACTGTTGACCAAGGTAGTTCAGGAATCTGGTTTAGCCGAAGTGGTTCTTTCTGTTCATGTGGCTTAGTACTATTACATACAGAACAAGATGAAACAAGAAGTTATATACTCACCATAGCGTTCATTGTATGTAGTCCATCTCACCTCACATTCTTACCCGTGGGTTCGGAGCCGAATGTCGGCTCCGACTTGGCCAAAACTTTTCTAGCTCGAAGTCTTTCTATTGGCTGGGCTAAGATGGTATCCCATGCTGCACTGCTCTATATCCCCAGATCGAGTTTGCTGTGAACACCAGCACTCATACTCCATGCATAACAACACCCAAGGAAAGGAAGAACAAACCAAGAATGAAGGGAGCTCTGAAACCAGACCTAACCTCCAAATCCTCCAGGAAGGGGAAAGGAGGGGGGTAATTAAGAATGTGAGGTGAGATGGACTACATACATCGAACGTTATGGTGAGTACATAAATTCTTGATGTTATGTAGTCCAATCTCGTCTACATTCTTCCCCGTGGGACAGCATCAAATGCTGGGAGGCTCGGTGGAAAATACTCCTGAGCACTGTGGAACCAAAGGAAGACCTGCCCCTGGATACCACATCCAACTTGTAATGAGTAACAAAGGTGTGAGGAGATGCCCAAGTAGCTGCAGCACAAATATCATCCATACACAATCTGGCCTGATAGGCTGTAGATGTAGATACTGAGCGAGTAGAGTGAGCCTTCACCGGGAACTGTAAATCTTTACCCCCTGAGGAATAAATGAAAGAAATGCAACTGGAGATCCACCTGGACAGCGTGATTTTGGAGACAGGAGACCCAATTCTGTTTTCCAAAAAGGAAACAAACAACTGATCAGATTTTCTGAGGGCTTTGGTTCTGTGCAGATAAAAACGTAATTGTCTGTGTACATCCAATTGATGAAATTTAAATTCTGCCTTGTTTGAGAACTGGGGAAAAAACACTGGCAACTCAATAGATTGATTAAGGTTACTGACTGACACCACTTTGGGAAGAAAGGAAGGGTTGGGTCTGAGAGAAACCCTGTCCTTATGAAAAATCAAATAAGGGGGTTTGACTGATAAAGCTTGAAGCTCTGAAATGCGTCTGGCTGACGTGATGGCGACTAAAAAGACAGTCTTCCAAGTTAAGAATTTTAAATCACAAGTGGCTGTAGGCTCAAAGGGGGATGAAGTAAGAGCCTGTAGAACAAAGTTCAAATCCCAAGGCATGACAGGTTCAGATACCTGATGACGAAGTAACAGAGTGCCCTTCAGAAAGCCTTACAGAGTCTATAAGCCATCAGACTAGGCTCGTTTGAGACATGAAAGGTAGAAATCGCCGCCAATTGGACTTTAATGGATGCAGCCGCTGAATCCTGGTTAAAGAGCATAGACAAGAACTCCAATACAGATGAAATTGGAGCCGTGTAAGGGTCAATCTTTTGGGTATGAGCACAGATTGAAAACCTCTTCCATTTGCTGCAGTAAATCTTCCTGGTGGAGGGCTTATGAGAGGAAGATAAAATATGAACCACCTCCGGTGAGAAATGTTGAAGCCTAACTAATGACAGAAGTGGAGTAGCCAAGCTGTCAACTGGAGGGTCCGAAGAGAGGGATGGAGCTGCCCTGACATGTGTGTCAGTAAGTCTGGTTGTGGGTCCAGAATCCAGGGAGCGTCCATGAGATAGGGATGGAGAAAGGGGTACCAAATTTGACGAGGCCAGTGTGGAGCAATCAGAATCATTCTGTTTCCCAAGGCTTGCACTTTCTGAATAACCTTTGACAGCAAGGGAACTGGGGGGAAGGCATATAGTAGACTGGAGGGCTAATCGTGGACTAGAGCGTCCCTGGGTCACTCCCCCTGAGGGGGGAATCAACGTGAAGTAGCTGCTGCATTTGGCATTGAGGGGTTTGGCAAAAAGGTCGCAGCAAGGCTGACCCCACCTGCGGAAGATCTGTTCTGCAACTTAACAGTTCAGGGACCACTCGTAAGGCATCAGAATAGCTCTGCTTAGCCTGTCTGTGATCACATTGGACTTCCCCGGAATGTGCGTTGCCACCAGAAAATGTTGGGAAGACACTGCCCACTGCCACACTCGATTGCCTCTCTGCAAAGTGGATAGGACTTGGTTCCTCCCTGCTTGTTCAGATACCACACCATCGACATATTGTCTGAGTGGATTGCAATAGTCCCGAGAGGAAGAAAGCTCTGAAGTGCTTGCAATGCTAGTAGCACAGCTCTCATCTGCAGGACACTGATATGCAGATGCATCTCGTGCTCTTGCCACGTGCCTTGGACTGTCCTGCCTAGATAATGCCCCCCACCCCATCTGGGAGGCATCCGTGGTCACCATGGCAATCGGGGGCGCAGGAACGAAGGGCTTTTCTGCATTCAGGTTGTCGATGCGAAGCCACCAACTGAGATCCTGTTTGCACCTGTCCGTGAGTAGACTAGGGTAAGAAAGTGGAAGACGCTGGAGAGACCACTGGGCAAACATTAGCCACTGAAGGAGTCTCATATGTAACCTTGCCAGAGGGACTAACATAACTGTTGCAGCCATTGTCCCCAATAGTTGGAGGACCCATCTTGCCTTTGCTCTTCTCAGGGGAAGCAAGGCATGAACTTGTTGTTGTAGGACTCTGATTCTTTCCTGTGGTAGAAACGCCCGCATGAGAATGGTGTCTAGTTCTGCGCCTATAAAAGTGACACACTGTGAGGGCAACAAGGCAGATTTTTCCCAGTTCAATGTGATGCCCAGCTGCTGACATAGGTTTATGGTAGCATCCCTGGTCTGAATTAGTAGATGCCTGGTGGTGGCAGTAAGGAGCCAGTCGTCCAGTTATGGAAACACTTGGAATCCCTGACGTCTCAAGTGAGCAGTCACCACTGCCATGCATTTGGTAAACACCCTGGGGGCTGTGGTGAGGACCAAAGGGCAGGACTTGACACTGAAAATGACTGGCTCCCAGCTGGAAGCATAAGTGACTTCTGGATGCCCTGTCCATCTTGATGTGGTAGTAAGCATCCTTGAGGTCGATGGAGCACATCCACACTTCTTTTCCCAACAATGGGAGAAGAGACTGCAATGTGACCATTCGGAGCTTGGACTTTTGCACGTGGGTGTTCAATTGGCTGAGATCTAATATGGGTCTCAGGTCCCCTGTCCTTTTTGGCAATAAAAAGAATCTTGAGTAAGTCCCTAATCCGATCTGGCCTGAGGGGACATGTTGGATGGCTCCTTTTTCTAGCAGCTTTGAAACTTCTGAAGCTGCAAAATCCCTTTGACTGGGTGGAACATCCAGGATTTTCTTGATTGGTGGGGGATCTGATGAGAAGGGGATGACATATCCTCCAGAAATTATTCGTAGAACCCATTGGTCCTGGGTGATGTCTTGCCAGGTCTCCAGGTATAACGAGATTCGACCCCTGACTGCCTCTGGAAACGCACAGTCGAGCCTCCCATCAGGAGCGGCGGTAGGGAGAACCACAAAAGGAATCGCGGTCTCCCGAGTTGCCGGGGCCTCCTCTGCCTCTAGGGTGGCGTCTCCCTGAATAACCACACCCTCCTCTGCCTCTGGAGGGGGGCTCACCTTGTGCACCAGGAAAAAACCTCTGTGATTTCTTGAACCACATTTGGATAAGGCCTAGAGGGAAGGGAAAAACAGACTCCTACAGCAGACAGAGTTTTTCCCTCCTGCTCACACCTGGTGAGGGTGTCTTTCACCTTGGTTCCGAACAAAGAGGAACCATCGAAAGGGGCGTCAGTGAATGAAGACCTGAAGGCCTCCACGAAATGACAAAAGGGCATCCAGGCCTGTCTCCTAAGAGAAACTCCTGAACTTGCTGCCCTACTCGCTCCATCGGCTGCATATAAGATCAGCCTCATGGAGGAGTTAACGATGGAATTGAGGGTAGACATCTGAGCGTTAACAGTCTGGGTCACCGCCTCAGAAACGTTACCTGTGAGAATATCTCCGAGATACTTGAGGAGATCTCTCTGGAGCCGTGTAAAGTGAAATAAATAATTCAGTGACCGTAAGGTAAAGGTTGCTGAGGAAAGGGTACGCTTCCCATAACAGGATGGACGGTGGAAGAAGTCTCGGCTAATTCCTTCTGAGTGGCCGCTGCCACCACCATGGCATCCACAGGGACTCCCTTGGACAGAAATTCCTTACCAGGAGGAGCAGACAGAAATTTACTGGGTCTCCTGGGGACCGATTCCACAGAGTCAGGGGTCTCCCACACCCTTCGACAGACCAAATCCAGAAGCTCGTCGAAGGCTGGAGATACCCAGGAGGTGGAGGGCTGAGCACCAAAGGCCTTCAGGAAGACTGACTCCTCCTTGGAGGGGGCTTTGGATGGCCAGTCACCTCTTTGTTTCAAAATCTCTAGGACGTCAGAGATAGAAATATCCTCAGAGGATGACTTGGGGGACCCCTCCGATTCATCGAGGTTGGTGTCTGATGTGAAAGACTCATCCTGGGAATCTATGTGCTTCCTCTTGCACGTCTTCTTTCTGGATGGCTCCTCAGGCAAGGACTCTGAGGGGCCCTCAGAAATGTGGGGACCACTCATGGGGGTACCCTGAAGGCCTTGGGGCTCCGCTGTCTAGAGATAGATGACGATCAGAAACCTGCACCGGTGTAGTAGGGGACAGAGTGACCAACCCACATGATGCTGCTGATGACCTGGCCAGCGCACTCCACATGGCCTCGAAGGCCGGTCCCTCTGAGTCCAAGGAGTGACCAGCCTCCGAAACCATGACAGGAGTCAGACTTCCCTGTGCCGAAGCACCAAGAGGGAGACTAGGAACCGATAGGTATCCCAAAGTCTCTCCCTCGGGTCCGACAGAAGAATCCTGAGTCCTGAATCCCGTGGATGGTGCCGACGGGGTCGGAGCTGACGTCAGCACCGATAAGCCAGGAGGGGCTGTCGGAACCGACCTAGGGACATCACATGGGGCTGAGCACTCTGGCTCCAAAAGCTGAGATACGCTCGGAGGAGGAAGTATCGAAGCAGGTTGAATGATGGGCTCCGGAGCCGACTGGGTCGGAGCCAAGAACAATTTAGCCAAAACTGGTGACTGAAGGAGTCTCTCCACCACTCTATCGACGTCCACATGTGATAAGGTCCTGGAGGATTTAGAGGACAGGGAGGGAGATCGAGACCTCCTCTCTGAAGGGGACCTGCGAGGAGGTGATGCTGGCCTAATGCTAGGCAATCGGCTCCAAATAGGTTCCAAAATGACTGGAGCCGATGCCAGTTCCATAACCACAGACACTTCCTGTGGCCCCGAGGACAATGGAGCTGGGGATGTCGAAGCAGACTTTGCTATTTTCTCTGGTGGCTCCGAGGAGACTGATGGAGCGGAGATCTCTTTTTTGATTTCGAAGATTTTGTCTTGGAGCTGGAAGCAGTTTCCAGACCCTCCTCGAAGGAGGTTTTCAGAAGTCCCTTCAAAATTAAGTTATTCTTCCTTTCCTGAAGAACTCTTGGACTAAACGCATGACAGAAACTGCACGACTCCTGGAGATGGATTGCTCCCAGACAATACACACAGACAGAATGTCCATCGGTAATGGACATTTTATAGTTGCACCTAGAGCATTTCTTGAAGCCCGAGGGCTTAAGCTCCTTAGAATCTTTGGACATAGTTAGCTACCACAAAGCATCAAAGACAACAATAACTGACAACAGTACCAATGGTAAAACAGTCACAAGGCAGGAAAAACACTACCACAAACAAAAACCTCAAGACCTCTAACTAAAACGATCCTTTGGCACAACACAGGAGGGGAAGACTAAAACCTCTAATTTAAACAGTTTTAGACCTGTAAAAATTATAACACAAGGAAGCAAGGGACAGACTAGGTCCTCTAACTGAAATGGGCCTAGCTCGTTGGAAACTGCTAGTGGGATACCACAGAAAAAAATCAAACACCAAACTTTTTCACCATACAAGACCAGAATACACAATAGCTATTAAAATAGCTTTTTGTTTTAAACCAATTCTCTAACAATGAAGACAAAAGGGTACTTAGCCACAGCCAAGAATGAGACCACATCCGAGCTACATGAGTGGCAAACGAGATCTGGGGATATAGAGCAGTGCAGCATGGAATACCATCTTAGCCCAGCCAATAGAAAGACTTTAAGC
Source organism: Protopterus annectens (assembly GCF_019279795.1). Taxonomy (NCBI): domain Eukaryota; kingdom Metazoa; phylum Chordata; order Ceratodontiformes; family Protopteridae; genus Protopterus; species Protopterus annectens. The sequence goes on from NC_056729.1 coordinate 71,411,072, forward strand.
TAGAAAAGTTTTGGCCGAGTTGGAGCCGACATTCGGCTCTGAACCCATGGGTAAGAATGTAGGCGAGACTGGACTACATAACATGTACTCTTTCAATATCCTGTGACATAGAAGGCTAAAATACTAGTTCTTTTGCCCTTCTTTTGGTAGAATCAGTTCCTGGGTGGCCACGATGCAAAATGGTAATATACTCTTGTTGCAAGGATTTTGGAACAATCACTTTTGGACCTTTCACGATGATACCATTGTCAAACAAGATCTCATCTCTGTAAGGAAAATAAGGTTGCAGGTCATGAGGTAAACAAGATTGCTTTGACAGCCATCCTCGACTGATAAAGTGGTTGAGTTTCTGAAGAATTAGATCTGAGGCTGTGTGACTTTTAAGCTCATCAATACATGTGGAAAAAAAATTTCTCACTTCCATGACATCAAAATCAAGTTTCTCATGCTGTTCAGTGGTATTTCTGGGAGATCTGGATAAAGTATCAGCAAGATAAAGAAGTTTGCCTTTTGTGTAGACAAGATTGAAATTATACTTTTGCAATTTCACCATCATGTGTTGCAATCTGGCAGGAGTTGTATGCATAGAGTTTCTCAAAATATTGACTAGAGGTTGGTGATCAGTTTCAATTTGAATAGTCGGCCATAAATATAATCATGGAACTTTGAACATGCAAACACAACTGCAAAAAAGAGTAAAATCCCATGACTGGAGGAACTCCCTGGTCAACCTCAGTAAGAAGCTGAGATCCCTCATAAAATCCTCCAAAGCTAGTTACGAAAACAAAATTGCCACTGACTCTAAAGACAACCACAACGCATTCTATAGCTATGTCAAGAAACTAAATGGGAACACTCAGATCTGCTCTGAGTTACAGCACAATGGCATTAAATATACAGAACCAACTGATATTGCCAACATCCTAGCAGACAGGTTCAGTGCAACTTTACCCCCCTCTCACCCCCTAGAGGGCCCATCTCTAAACCGGAAGAATGCAAAGTTCCTATAATCACGGCTGCACAGGTAAAAAACACACTCTCCAAAGCCAAGAACACAGCATCCATGGGACCTGACAATATCCCAGGCTGCGTTCTACATGAACTACAGAATGAACTGGCACCCTACCTAAGTACCATGTTCAATCATAGCCTCACCTCAGGCTTTGTACCCACTGAATGGCACAGCGGCGGTTATCCCACTCCACAAAGGGGAGCCATGACGGACCCGGGAACTACCGCCCATTAGCCTGACGAGCCTGGTCTGCAAGGCCATGGAACGTATCATCATGGAACTCATAAACAAAGACATTGGTAATCTCCAAACTCTGGACCCTACCCAGTTTGGATTTGTAAAAGGCAGATCATGTCTCCTAAACCTGATTTACTTCTTTGAAGCAGTCACCAAAGCCATAGATGAGGGTAAAATGGTTCACACAGCTTATCTAGATCTCGCCAAGGCTTTCGACACTATCCCCCACTCTGGAATTATAGATAAACTCACTAAAATAGGTATAAATCCCTGTGTCACAAGATGGGTTGCCAACTGGCTCACGACAGAACCCACACTGTGAAAGTACCGGATTCCAAATCCGACATCAGACCAGTGACAAGTGGAGTACCACAGGGTTCAGTCCTGGGTCCACTCCTGTTTGATATCTACTTCTCTGAAGTGCAGGCCAACACAGAAGGTCTTTGGCTAACAAAGTTTGCAGATGACTGCAAACTAGGAGCCATAATCGAAACTCCTAATGATGTGGACAAACTACAAAAGGGCCTCAATGAGACAGATACCTGGTGTCAAAGCCATGGCCTGAAGCTCAATGTCAAAAAGTGTATTGTCATCCCCTTTGGTAAAAACTCTGTATCCATGAACTACCACATAGCTGGTAGTCTACTTAATGCCGAAAATGTGATAAGAGACCTTGGGATACAGGTGGACAGTAGTCTCTCCTTTGATAATCATATTGCCACAGTGGTCAGGAAATCCTTCTACGTGGCTCATCTCATCACAAAAGGATTCTCATCCAGAAAAAAAAGGTCATTGTTCCCCTCTACTCATCACTCATTGACCCATTATAGAGTATAACGCCCCTTTTGGTATGTACCTCACAAGACATCTACAACAACTGGAAAGACCACAGAAATACCTCACAAAGAGGATTACTGGCCTCAAACAGATGCCCTATGCAGACCGTCTCAAAAAACTACAGCTTTACTCCATCGCATATCGCCTACTCAGGGGCAATCTCTGCCTAACATACAAAGCTATGTCAAACCCAGAGCTGTTGGACATGCTCCACTTAAAGAAATCCCAATCCCTCCGAGCTACACTCTCTAGGGACCTAAACCTTGTCACCACAATAAACAGAACATGCTGGAGGGATAGATTCCTGTACCACAGACTTCCCATACTCTGGAACAGACTACCTATCTATGTCAAACAGAGCTCCTCATTAGCACTCTTCAAGAAAAATCTTGATGATTGGATGGGAAATGGGAAATTCACCCCGGGATCACTTCTGTGGCTCTGCTCGACAGGGGCACAGGAAAATAATTTTCTTGGGTGGCGAAAGCCAGGGTACATTTTTTGGCTCGGCTTCTATGGGCCCTAGGGCCGATAGCCTAGTACCTACCTATGAACCTACCTATGAGCCAAAAGCTCTTTCTCTATCTGTGCATACTGCACTTCGGTTTGGGTTAGAGTTCTGGATGCATAGGCTACTGGTCTACCCTCTTGAAGAATGACTGCACCAAGACCAAATTTCAAGGTATCACAAGAAAGAGTGACTGGTTTGTGAACATTATAGTAGCTGAGAGTTGGTGGACTGGCAATTCTCTGTTTCAGGACATCAAATATTCTTTGGTGCTGTTCTGACTATGACCAAATTACATATTTGCGTGTCAGCTCTCGCAATGGTGCTGAAAGTTGTCTCAAGTCTGGAATGAACTTGCCTAGATAGTTAACCATGCCAAGAAAACGTTATGTTCTACCCGAACATTGGAGCTGGCATCTCAAGAACTGCCGTTTGCTTGGAAAGATCTGGTCGTAAGCTTGAATTGGTAGACAAATGATCAACAAAAGTAACTTCTTGTAGGCTAAATTTGCACTTCTGAGAATTCAGCTTAAGATTCACTTCATGTGCTCTTTCCAGAACTTTACTGAAGTTTCTTTCATGCTCGCCCTCACTATTACCTCCTACTAGAATATCATCTACTACAATAGCACACAGATGACAAGAAAAATGTGTTCCTTGGCACGTTGGAAGACTTCACTGGCAGAATTTATCCCAACTGGCATTCTCAAAAATCTATACCTGCCAAAAGGAGTACTGAAAGTGATTACAAATGAAGATTTTTGGTCAAGCAAAATTTGCCAAATTGAACTCTTTGCATCTAAGACAGAAAAAAACAGTAGCATTTGGCATAAGAGCAGTAATTTCTTCAACTGTACCCTTTGGATGATGAGGTCTTTTCAGTGATTTGTTCAAATCTCATGGATAAATACATATTCTGATGTTGTGAGAGGTTTTCTTATGAGCTACTACCATGGAAGATACCCCTTCAGTTGGTTTTTACTGGAAAAATCACACCTTGCTGCACCATTTTGTCTAGCTCGACTATGACTCTGTTCTGCACAGAAACTGGAACTTTCTGGGCTGGCATGACAACTGGGCTGACTTCAGAGTCTAACTTCGTGGAGTACACAACTGGGAGTTTGCCTAGTTTGTCTTTGAAAAGATCAGCATAGGTAGAGAAAACAGACTGGGCAAAATTAGAACAGTTGTCTTTCAAGCTTACATGGTGGATTTCCTTATTAAATGAAAGTAGTCCCATTTTCAAACTGTCTCTGAAGCCCAATAATAACTGTACATGCCTTCTGACTACGTAATATTACAAGGCATAGCTGTTCCCAGCAAAGTAACATGGAAGCACTACTGAGCCTTCGGTGTGAATTTCTTCACCACCATAAGCAACAAGCTTCGCGTACTTTGCCAAATCAAGCTTCTCACCAGCACATACTCTCGCAAATGTTTCTGTTGGCATAACATTGCACTCTGAACTTGCGTCATCTTTGAGCTCTTTGTGTCTTCCATTTATCTGAACAGTACAAAATACATCATTCTTTGCCCACAAATCTACTCCATTGACTGTTTCACTAAGCACAGACACCATCAACATAAAAAGTAGGGTTACAACTTTCTAATTGATCAGCTTGTCTCTTTTAATATGCCTTATTTGATTTACAAAATCTTTGAAAATGATTCCACTTTTTACATCTTTGGCACTGCTCACCAAAAACTAAGCACTTTTCTCTTTTAGACTCATGATTGCCACCACAACTGCAACAGTTGACTATGAGGCTAGGTAAGGGCACATGCTTTGTGTTTGCTAACTCACCCTTGTGCTTCACTGAGACTGTGCGTGCTCTGGAATTTGCTAGAAAGCTATGGGGTTTACCAGGGAGTGTTACAGGATTTGTAGTAGCTGTCATGTGTTTGGGCCTGTTTCTTTTAACCATGTACTGCATACTATTAACATTAGCACTAGAAGATACTGGAAGCATGCATTTCTCACTTGTAAGTATATCTGTGTGCTTTTCTGTGAGCTCATATATCTGACAAGTCTCTATGGCCTTATTCAAAGTTAAATCACTGTCTCGAAGCAAAATCTTTCTCACAGCAGTATCTTTAATGCCACACACAAGTCTGTCTTTTATCAACTCATCCCTTAAATCACCAAATCTGCATGTTTTACCTTTGTTTCTCAAGACAGTTATATATGCTGCAAAAGTTTCCCCAGGCTTTTGATCCCTTGCATAAAATAAGTGCCTTTCCATTGTAATATTCATTTGGGGATTACACATTACTCTAATCACTCAGGGTTTTCAATAGATTCAGCTGGTGCCACTATATGGCAGTGTTTCCCCTCTCCTGCAAACACAGCAGGTGCATACACAAATGAACTCTCTCTTTCTATGGCTTCTGAACCAAATAAATTAAGCAGAATAAATGCCTTTGTACATGCATCTTTGTCAGAAAATTCAGCTTGTATGAACATATCATGCTCTTGCTCTAACACTCTCCAATTTTCTGCAATATTATTATCAAAGACAAGTGAACCAGGTTTTTGAAATCCTTCAGCCATGCCAACAAAGTATGTTTAACCATACTGCAAATACGGCCCTTGTAATTATGTACGAACATGCACACACACAAGGTACTTGTGATAACATTCAAATGCACAATAACCTCTTTGAAATACTGTACTTTGTGAAATATTCTTTGAAATGGCTGTATTTTGTGAAATAACTGCAATGTAATACAACACAAACCTGCGAATGCTTTGTACACCTCGGCTATCTCGAACAGCTTTAATTAATGCGAAAAAGTAGCACATAGCGAAAAAATGCATTTTCCTTATTTTATACATTTTACGCAATTCGGACATTGTTTGAAACATTTCATAAGCATTTCAAATAGTTTTTATCAATATGACACAGTTTTGGATATTTTGTTTAATTAGAAATTTGTTTCTGTTATCTGAGTTTTGTGCTCTAGCGTTATTATCAAAAACAGTTGCTTAACAGCAATCTTTCTAAACTCTTGTATATTACCTAGGTAATCCCTTATTTTCTGCTTAGCATTCTGCAGTCGATCCACTTCTTGCTCTATCAGACTCCCCCTATTCTGCAATAATTTAACATTTGTCAATCCCTCTAAATAATTTTTGTTACTTCTTAACCATTGCCCCCTTCCTTTTATTTCCACACTATTTTTAAACTCTACTTTAATTTTATCCCACTCCCTAGCCATATTTTCAGAAGTAATTTCTATCCTCTCAAATAGCTTTTCAATAATCTCCACTACCCATTCCTTACATTCCTATCCTTTTAATAGATAAGTGGGAAAGCACCAGTGTCTCATTTTTATTTCATTACCCTGTGTTTTTATTTTAGTTATTATTGGCACATTATCTGAAATAATTACTGGGTGCATATCAAGACCTTCAATTAAATGCATATGTTCTTGTGAAATGTACGTTCTGTCTAACCTAGCCCAGTTTTTATAACTTGGGGAATAATATGTAAATTCACTCCAAACTTCTATTACAGAATTCACATCTTCCATGACAAATATTTTTATAAATTCCTTCAAAAATCTACCCTCTTTTGTTATACTTTCCCTTCTGAGACCTCCAGACACATCTTCAATTCTACAAATCAAATTCCCGTCCCCACCCAAAAGTAATATTCCTTGCTGAAAACTGAACATTTCTCACAGAATTTTCTTAAACTCCTTTATAGCAGTTTTAGTTGGAACATAAATACATGCCACTGTAATCCTCCTCCCTTGCCAATAGCCTCTTAACACTACAAATCTGTCATTATCTTTTTTATCCTCTTTTATCACTATTGGAGATCCTCTTGTAATTACTATAAGTACTCCTCTTTCCTATTTCCCTTTGTCCCAGATATTCCACTGAATAACCATTCTGAAAAACTTTCTTTATTAAATTCATATGCTCGGTTCTTTCCAATTGTGTCTCTTGTAACATAGGTATTTGCATTCTACATTTTTAATATAGATCACTATTCTTTCTTTTTGTATTTATCTGTGACACCACTGTCATTTAAATACATTACAATAAGCATCATTGTATTAAAAATGTATTATTCCCACCTTTTATTATAACACCTTTTCGTTAAATGTCTAGTTCCAGCTTTTGTGTTACATGCATATACTGTTTGGTAGGATGCACTTTTATATATATCCATTTGAGCCTATGTCACCTCTTACAAAAATTTTGTTTTATTGAAAGCCCTCAAACAAACAAACAAACAACAATTGTCAACTGGAACTCATTACTATCAGAACAAGGACTACCAGCACCACTTTGTCGTACATGTGGAACAATCTTAAAGAATTGTTACATAAATAACATGAGACATTTATGTAAAATAATTTAACTTATTAGACAGAATCATTAGGAATTTTGTTGTTTAGTAGACATTCTTGTAAATAGTTACTTTGTTGTATGCTTTTTTATTTGGTTTCTCTTTTACACATTTCGATTTATATTCCCATTTACACTGAGTGTTACTGTGATTTCATTTTTTAATTCTTAATAAAAATATTAAATAAGAAAGACAAACCAACTCCAAAACCCCCTAAACTTTATTAATTTAATACTAACACACAACACTATGCACATCTTCAAATATTGAAGATGTACACAGTGTTGTGTGTTAGTATTAAATTAATAAAATTTAGGGGGTATTTGGGTTTGTTTGTTTGTACATCTTCAAATATTGAAGTTTTTACCCTCCTAATAGGAACAAATGTCCCAAACTGGCAACCACACTCAATGACTTGAGTTAACCTAAAAGAAAGGTTATCCATGCACACATGGTGCAGCCTGTGCTTAAGTGCTAACTGCTTTTGTCTTATCTTTATAGCTCTCCCAGCTGGGAAAACCCTTGAATGTATTCAGAGAACATTATCATCTAGCCAGTTTTTTTCTTTTTTCTTTTCCCCAAGCCAATCACTCTTCACCAGACTGTAACCAATTTCTCTTTATCAGATTGTCTCCATGGAGACATGAGAACCAGTCAATATGTCTTTATCAGATTGTTTACATGGAGACACGAGGGCCAGATACATACATGCTACTAAGCATATATTCATTTGCTAGAAAAAAAGCCTTATAATATTCAATGTTTTTTTTTCATTTAATTGCTTTCTCCCAAAACCTGTTACCAAATCAATCTAAGGTCCTTAATCCAGTTATTTCCCCCATGCAAGAATGAAAAAAGCACATTAATCTCTCCCTTGTCATGTTCTTTTAACCAAGCTTTTTTTACATTGCAATGCCTACATTTCCTAAAACTGAACAAGAAGAAAGAAAGAAAGAAAGAAAGAAAGAAAGAAAGAAAGAAAGAAAAAAGAACAGCAGCACCTATTTGCAATCCCCATTATGCTTAAAAATAACTGAGAAAACTTTACAGCTTGCAAAGAAAACCATACATCACAAAAACAGTACTATTAAGAAAATATTTTTTTCTTTGCTTACAGTCAGCTTTCTCCGTTCTCTTCCCCTCCCCAAAGATACTTTTCAAATAAGAAGAACCAATGTGGTTTCTTCCCCGTACGGTTTCAAGCCACCTGGCCTGTCTGATCCGAGGCAAAGTGAGGGTTTCCGGTCCAAAGGACCAATCTGTCAAACAAAAAAACTTCAAAGACAAATACATGTAGATTCAGTTAAGGCACATTTAATAACTTGCTGCAAGGAGACAAAAACATGCAAATACAGGATTTTGCCTAACTACTAACAGGAAGTATGCTATTCTTATACTATTCTACAAGACATGGCCTTCTATGGCTGACGTAATTAAACACAACTTTCAGTGTTGTTCTACAGCAGATGTTACTCAGATTTTCTGCTGACATGGCTGGATTTATGAAAAACATTTTGAGAAAAACAACCTGGCCTTGGTGGGCCCTAGCCTGTTACAAACTTCTATTGTGTAGTTCTAATACATGTGTTACATTTCAAGGTACTTTTCTAACTTAGACACAAGCAAATACTGATTGCAGTTCATATTTTCAAGCTGTCTTTGTTCTGATTATCTATAGCTTCTGCAGCTGTGTATTTTCTCACAGCACAAGCGGAACTCCTTGTCTAAGTCTCATAACATTAATATTGATCTATTCATTATTTTCCTGACACAAGCAGAACTTATCTGCTTTCCTGTAAATTTCCAAAGCAATAGCTGCGCATATTTCATGACAATACAAGGTTAGAAAGCTTCTGCAATTTGTACAGATTTATGCAGTGTGAAATAGAATAAATGTGTTAACTCTTTTCAAGCCTTAAATGCACTATGCATATTATTAATACATACACTAATACATATTTTTCTGACAGATTGTATCTTTACTATTAAAGATATATGTTGCTTTCTCATAGCCAGGTTTGGAGCATACACACAATGTGCTCTTTCAACTAACAACTCCTGCTGTGGAATAAGCGCAGTTGCTTATTTGTGCTTTCATAAAATTAATGCAGTCTGTTCCTTTCTGCTTCTCTGGTACAGCTGAAAATCTCAGGTTTTCCCTATGTGCTCTGTCCTCTAATTCTATTATTTTTTTGAAACATTTCTTCCTGAGCAGTCTCATATTCAGCCAGCCTTTTCTTCATTTTAACATCTGATTTTTCCATCTTTATCACCTCATCTGAATATCTGTTTAAAGGTTCTTCCATTTTCCAGCCTTTTGTTGTTTGTGTTTGTATACTCCATCAGTGTTTTGTTTATTTTAAACAGGTCTGTGTCTAGTTGTCATATACCTTCCCATAGGTTACTGGAAGTCATATCTGGAGGTTGCACTGCTTTTTGCTGAACAGTTGCAGAACTTTCCCCAGTCAGTGTTTCTTCCTCACTTTCTGTTGCTGATTTTTTTTACAGGTGCTCTATATTTCTTTCTTCCTGGCATCCAGACAGTACACTTACTAACCAGTTACTGAAATATACCCACAAACAAGAAAGTCTACTGGCCTTCTCTGCTGAGTTTCTGTTTTCACACTGAGAGAGCTAGAGTCAAGCTGTTTCTCAATGTGTAGCCATCTTGGAAGCTTCAATTCAGGCTATGATCTTGGCTCATGACTGCAAATGTTTTGTAAGACTAGTGAAACTGGTTTGCTAGCTTTTTAGTTTGCTGTTAAGCAAATGGTTTCTCACCCCCTCCAAGTCATTAGGTTTTATGGGGGTGGGTTCAGTGGTGACAAAACAGATAGTATTATGGAAGTTACAAAGAAAGGTTTTTATAGCTTTTCACATGCAATTCCGAAGGGGAATGTTTTACAGCTTTATCTTGGTAATTTTGAGCACTGTAAGTACCTTGGATTGTAAAACTTTTCTAGCTTATAAATGTGTGAACACACTAATACTCAAGTGTTTGCCTTTGGATATTCACATCAGTTTGGAGGTAAGAATTCAGATATACAAAACAAGAAAACTTAGTGAGGTTGAAGCAAATGGTACTCTTGAGTACTCCAGATAGAAATTTGGTAGGTAATATATGTATTTGATTAAAAAAATCCAATCTGAAAGATAGAAGGTCCTTTGTGTCTTGAGGTAGAAAGTTGCAGCATATCTCTCACCTTCTTGGTTCAAGAATTCTAGATAAAGCCAAACTTAATGGAGAGACAAAAGCCCAAACCAGGGGAAATGCAATGTATAATGTACTTAAAAGTTAACAGGACCACAATTATTGCAACAGTGTGCATTATCTGAGCAAACACTTATATCTGGCATTACTGACCGACTATGGCCATCAGTGCATTATGAGAAAGCCAAACTTATAGGCTGGACAAGGTCAAAAAAAGGAGGGGGGGGGACAATCTAGCATTCACTTTGTGGGGATCTACTTGGCTGTTTAACTTTGTGTTGTCATGGAAGTTGAAACATACTGGGAATACTTTTAGATTATTGTATGGTAAATACTAGTCCACAAGTGTGCTATGATAAACTGTCAACATCTTTGAATCACTTGTTAGCTCTTCATAGAGCAGGGGTCAGGGCTATATATATTGTGATGACCTGCCCACCTTTTTTGTTAGCAACGCTGTAAATAAATAAAGCTTACACTACACAACAGTAACTTAAGCAGATAAATTACATTTCAGTGTACGGTAGCAACTGATCAGTAGGCAAACACTGTGGTACTTTGAAGTGGTTCATAGTTTAGCACTACGCCAACTGCCATTGTGGGCTATTTTAATCCTAGTCATTTACCCCTTATGAGAATAAAACCCTGGGCCTTGTGTCTGTAAGGTAAACACCTTAACCACTATCCCAACCTCCCACCCTGGTCAGATTTTGCACATCAGTAAATGGAGACCAAAGCTCTCATTTATAATGGTATCTGAAGTAGTATCAATACTAATAATGCTGTAGCAAACCAAGGATACATTTTTACTTCTGAAGGTAGATGTTTATAGCAGTGCAATACACCATAGAGACTTTCAGAAGAGAATGCAAACTTAACTTGAATAGTTAACTCAAAAAATGCATGGTAGCAGTATGAATTAAAACCACTAGAGCTTATTTCCCATGTCATGTGGCCCTTATTTTCTTGATGGGATCACGGAATATGAGACTGTTTCCCTAACAATTTTATTGCATTTGAAGGTATTGTCATGTTTTGTGAAAACCAGATCCATAATATTTCAGCAGGCCTGAACAAGGCTAGAGAAACTAGACAGCTGGGTATTATGGAAGGCTTGATAAGGCAGTATTCAGTTTTTTTCCTGTATAGTTTGAGGGGATAACGGCTGCAGATATAATGCTAAGGCCCAGCAGTGGTCAGTTGGGGGAAAGTTTGCTGGTTAAAACAAGACAAAATATTTAGTGGATGGAAATGCGTGTATATCATCATCAGTTATTCACATTTTTTATTGGGCTGCATGTGGAATGGTGATCCAGGGGCACTACATTATGCCAAGCAGCTTTAGTAGGTAGGTATTAAGGTACAATTAAAGGTTAAACTAGATAACAGGATAAAGGATTGGCATGGTTTAGGCTTAGTCTTAAGGTGCAATTAAATGAGGCCAATTTGGCAGGCATAAACATATGTACTCTTGGGACTGGATCTACACCCTGGAAGGAAATGGCTTTGCTGGGATTATACATGCTGGGAAGAGAAATTAATGAATAAATAAATGTGAAGGTCTACAGTGAGAAAGATGTCATAGGCTTGGGAATATCCTGGTACAGAGGGGGAGAGAACACAACATATATGGGTACAGTACATCTGGTGCTTACTCAGTTGCCACATGATTAATAGTAATGCACCAAATATAGCATTGAGTCTAACTTAGGGTTTCACAGCAGTACCTTGAAAGATTAAACTGAATATTGTTATCCCAATAGAAGAGTCCAGCATTACTACTTACCCAGAGGTTCACAATGAAACCCCTTAACTGACTTTAAGCCTGAGTAGTCAATAATAAAGCATTATAATGAGCGAAATGGAGTGGCGGCAAGGGAAGTGTTGCTTCATGTTTCAGTACAGTTGGTGGTACAGTGTTCTGCAGCATCTAAGAGTTAACAAGTTTCACAAGGTAAGTATAGTAGATCCTATACTAATGGCATATAGATAGTGTTACATTAAGAACAAGATAACATGAATTACTATAGCAATAACCACGGCTGGGTGTGGGTAATGCTGGATTTACCCATGGTTGGCATGGTTTGGTCACGAGGGTGAAGCCTGAGTGACCAAACAAAGCCAACCGTGGGTAAATCCAGCATTGCCCACACCCAGCCACGAGTTATTGCTATTATACAATGGTGTTTGTTTTCTGTTGTGTTATGTTTGTGTTCCTGTTATTTAGGTTTTTGTTTGCTTTAGTTTATATTCTTGCACTTTGAGATAAAATAGTCCACACTTTTAGTTCATGTTTATTGTTTATTTTAGTTGTCTTTTTATTTAAATACAAGTTATTGTTAATTTTTTGTCTGTGAAGGAATGTAAGCAAACAGGGGAGCGCGGTGTTCGGTGTTGTAAGCAAACAGGGGAGCATGGTATTCGGTGTTTGTTTTACTTGTAAAATAGAGTTTGTAGTAGGAGATTTGGTATGTGTACTGCGGTTGCTGGTAAGGTGTTTTTACAGGGTTTATGTTGGTTTTTAAGGGTACAGTAGGTTAGGAAGCTGGGATGGTACTTTTCTGTTATGTACCAGTGGAAATGCAAGCTTAAGAATAGCACTGTACGTCTTGGTGCGATAACAGAAAAGTACCATTTATTCTACTTTCTATTCTGAAGCAGAACTGTAGCATAGGTGAGGTGAGAGAGGCAGCCGTTCGGGCAGAAAGGTTTAGGGGGTGGTATCAAGAAGTACAGTGCTTGCATTTTTGTTTCTTGTTTTTTTTTCTACTGTAGCATTTTTACAGTTCTTAAATGTAGTTGCTTGATGTACGATATCGGAGACTTGATTACAGTTTTCCTGCTTTTTCTCCATTTAGATAGGGACTTCCGTAGTTCTGTGTAAACTGTAAAGCTAAAAATAGAGTTAGAAGTTGTGAGTGAGGGTGGATCTATGAAGTTAATTGCTGTTTGAGCTGAGGGACTGAGGAGTTTATTAATAAGAATAATGGGTTTTGGGTGATTCAGCTGCAATAGCGATCACTTTTTTACGGTTTTGTTGCTTGTTCTTGTTATTTTTTTACAGAGTTGCTTTGTCCAGTTAACGTTCTGCCATCACCGCTGCATGATACGTTAGCGGCTGGACTTTTTTCATTAGTTACTTTTGATTTACAATGTGCACGCTGGTTGGATTAGCCAATCAGCATGCACGTTTCTCGGCTTTGCCGAGCTTGCATTGTATAATATTGTCATTTGTTATGTAGAATTACTAATTTAACGATTTATAGGTACAACAGGTGTTATCAGTTTTTGGGAGGTATTTGAAAGGGGAAAGGGTTTCCAGAGCTCTGATTTAAGGAATGGTAACGAATATAGGCTGGCATTTATCTAGCCTGGGCAGTACACATCAGGGTGACAGAGTTGCAAAAAAAGCACTGAATGTTTCGGGGCACAACATGACAGTAGTCAACTAGCCATATAAGCACATGTTGGGGGGGGGACTAGCTACACAGATCAAGTAAAGAAATTTAAGGGTTTTATTTATTTTATTGTATTTGGTTTATATCTGTTCATCAGGGTAGAACATGATCAGAAATGAGCAACAGCAGACTCAGTCTGGGTTATGTAGTAACAGTAATGCAAAATTCTACAACAGAGCATTAACGCATAAAATACATGAATAAAATATAATACATGAATACAGGAAAATGCATTTACAGTTGCATTCAAACAATTGTTACAGTCAAACAAATATTTTAAATGAAAAAAGAAAAAAGGGATGCAGAATAGGAAGGAGAAAGGGGTGAAGGATGGGGAGTTAGAGTGCAGATAAAGAGAGAGGATAAAGAATAAACTTGAGAATAAGGGTTAATTCATTCAGAGCACAGCATATTCATAGGCATGAGAATACGATTGCTGACTCACTTTCTCATTTTCTGTGCAACAAGTTTAAACAAGTAGCACCAGCAGCAGACCCAAAGCCTTATAGGATTCCAAAACACCTTTGGGACCAGATGAAAAATGGATATAGGGTATGGTAGAGAAAGCACCACATTCAAGTACAGTATAAGAAATGTACTGTCCACTTTATAAAGAAACAGGGGTTATGCAGGTTGGCAAGTAAAATGGCCACTATCTATACCTCAGCTATTAAGTTATATTTTAGACAAAAAAAAACCTTGGGTATGTCTAGGTACAGTGCTGGTACTTACATAGCAGCAATTGGTTGGTACCAAAGGGTGCGAGGGTGGCAGGATGCCACTCAAGTATTTGCAGTTAGAAAGATGCTCCAAGGTTGGGTAACAATGGAGGGCAGGAGAGCAGATGTGAGTCAGCACATCAGACAATACATTTTGTATGGTATGGGAAGTTCTGAGAGAGGTATGTGGTTCAGAGTATGAAATGGAACTAATTTAGACAGCATAATTAATAGCGTTTTGTGGCACATTCTGGATATCTAAGACAGTCCAGGGCAGTAAGAACAACAACCCTACATGGCTCTAGAGTTCAGGGATATTAAGCTAGAGGCTGAAATGGTAAGCATTCATATGAGAAAAAGTAAAACAGATCAGCTAAGAAAAGGAGTATGATAGAAGCTTAAGTCCGCAAATGATACAGAATGGGATATTATTAGATGCTTTATGAACTACCAGGTGATGTGTCCAAGTGATGATACACCATTCTTGTGTCACAGAGATTCTGCTCCCTTATCTAATTACCAGTTCAGGCAGTCATGAAAATAGTCATAGCCAGGCTGGATCTTGACATTAATAAGTTAACAGCTCATTCCTTCAGAATAGCAGCTGCATCACATTCCCACAAAAAAAGGCCTCAGAAATTAAGGTAATGCACTTAAGGTCAGAGATCACAAGGGTACAGAAGATATGTGAGATCACGATGACTAATAAGCATTCTCTTTTGCAGGTATCACAGAGCTGCTGACAGAGGTGTGTATTTTAGGGCATTCTTTCATGTACCGTATTAACAGAGAACTGGGTGAACTGGGGTGGAACCTGAGTTTCAAAGAAGAAGAAATGCAGTTTCACTGGTAAGGAAGAACAGGAGGCACCTACTGGCAGCTTTAACAGAGTATTCCGAGTCACTACCTGAGCCAAGTGTAACTGTATTACATATAGGAGGAATGATGTACAAGTAGCCCACTGTTGTTTTACCTCAGATAATAGAATTTATCAGCGGTTCAGGCAGATCCGATAAGTGTGACTGAGCATTAAGCTTGTATGGTTGTTTACAATTCCAAAACAAGTCTAGATTGGAGCAATTAACGTCAAAACAGCAGAAAGGGCTAGGAAATTGACCAAGAGATTCCTTAGGCAACAGATAAGGAAACTAGAGAGTTGGGTATTGCACCACATTAATTAATATCAGTTCACCAGAACTGTACAGAATGATGGAGTCCACTTGTCAGACTCAAGAACAAAGTTATTTTTAGGAAACCTTAAAGGAATCACAAAGTTGGCAGATGTGCTTAAAGGAACGATGGCATGCAGGACAAGACATCTTCCTGTGGCAGAAGGGCAGATATGGAAGACTAAAATTGCAAAGGAGTGTTCTTGGCCTGGGGAGGGGTGCAGGCTCAGACAGCTTGGCCCTTCTCTGGGTAGGCCACCCCATGGTGTAGTGGGTTGCTACAGCTTTTGGTCCTGCAAGTGACAGATCCCCTTCAGCCACTGGTATCTGGTTGAATGGTGACAGGGGACCGTTGGTGTTTGATTGTAGATCTCTTCAGCCATTGGTGTTTGGTGAGCATTTAAACAGACTGCAGTGGTGTGTAATGGCCTGGTTGATTGACTTACTTCTATGCTATGCCTATCTGCGCACATCTGAATATTCTTGGTTGGCACTGATTAGTCTGAATGGCAATGACTTTTGATCCACCACTGATTTGATACATAATTCAATCTGATTGGCATAATAAATACATGGCTACAGTCATTTCTTCCAAGCAAGTGTGTGATGTGATTCAAATAACACAAACCACTGTAAGAAACAGCCAAAACAGTAACTAAGAAAAAACAAATTGGTTCCCTGGTGAATTTACACTATGAGCTCCATACTCAAATAAAATGACACTTGGTTGAACAAAAAAAAAATGGAAAAACTTTAATGACGACAGGTTAAGCGCTTTCATCCCCTTCAATGTTTGGGACTTCTTCAGAACAATCAATTACATCAAACACTAATTCTTTTATACTAATACAAACAATAATTTAAATCAATTAAAAACAATTAAAACCAATTAAAAATCATTGATCAATGGCTTAAAGAAACATGTACCCTTTTTACCATACACCTAACCATATACAAACATATTATAATGTACAACAGTACAGATATACTAAAAAATTCATTTTAAATAAAATAGATGTACTTGTTTGTAATAAAAAAAAGAAGTTATGTTCTTACCATAACGTTACATCTATGTTGTTCATCTTCATTCATTCATTACTGATGGGTGCTGGTTCCATCCCCAGAACCAAGTCGGCCTTATAATAAGCTCATGCCAGCCAATAAACTTTTGAGTTAAGTTTTACCCATAGTGCCCCTCTCCCTGTTAACTCAAATTGAGTTTGCTCATGATAAAGAAAGCAGAGGCTTTTTCTGAGCAGGTCCCCTAATGTGGGATTTGGACCAAATCCGAACCTCCAGGAGCCCCTTGGAGGGGGAAGGAGGGTGGGACATAATAAATGAATGAAGATGAACAACACAGATGGAACGTTATGGTAAGAACATAACTTCTTTATCTGATGTTATTCATCTTCATTCATTCCTTATTGATGGGACAGAGTCCCTAGCTACTTTATGTCCTGGGAGGCCCTATGGAAGGATATTCCTGAGTACCATTGAACCAAAGGATGCTCTCCCCCTGGAGACCAAATCCAATTTGTAATGAGTGATGAAGGTATGAGAGGTAGCCCACATTGCAGCTGCAAAGATATCATCCATTGAAGCCTTTGAATGAAAAGTAACAGATGTCGTCACTGATCTGGTTGAGTGTGCTTTGATCTTGCTCGGTAGAGGAATTTTATTATGTTGGTAGACAAAACATACACAATTTCTCAATCACTTAGATAAGGTTACCTTAGAAACAGAGTTTCCCAATTTTGGCCTTGAATTGGAAACAAATAACTGGTCTGATTTACGTACTGGTTTAATTCTGTCTAGATAAAATTGTAGTTGTCTATGTACATCCAGTAAATGAAGGTAGTATTCCCCTTTATTTGAGAAGTTTGGAAAAAAGACTGGTAGGTCAATTGTCTGGTTAATAGTCAATTCTGAAATAACTTTGGGCAGAAAGGAAGGGATAGTTCGGAGTGATACTCTGTCCTTATGAAAGGCAATGTAAGGGCATTTTATGCACAAGGCCTGAAGCTCGGATATGCATCTTGCTGAGGTGATGGCTGCTCAAAATAGGGATTTTCAGGATAAGAACTTAATATCGCAAGTGGCAGCAGGCTCGAAAGGTGATCGTGTCAGGGATTGCAGTGCTAGTGTTAAACTCCAAGGTTTGATTGGTTCTTTGAAGGGTGGTCTGATATGCAAGACCCCTTTCAAGGTTTCACAGAGACGACGGGAAATTAAAGATGAGTCTTGGAATCCATTGTGGAAGTTTGAGATAGCAGCCAAATGTACTCGAATGGTGGATGCTGAATGTACTTGAATGGTGGAGGCTGCTGCTCCTGAGAGGAGAAGGCTTGACAAATAATCCAAAACCACACTAACAGCAGCTGAGCAAGGGTCTAGTTCTCTCTGTCAGGACCAAATAAGGAATCTCTTCCACTTGCTAAGATAGATTTTCCTGGTGGATGGTTTGTGTTAAGCTAGAAGAATGTTACGTACTGGGGAGGTAAGGTTATTCTGCCTGGCAATTACTGGAAGTAGAGAAATCAAACTGTAAGCTTGAGACTGGATAAGTTTTGGTGTATCAACCCCTGCGGGTGCGAGATTAATTCCGGTGTTGGATCCAAAATCCATGGTTGGCGTACCAAGTGAAGCCAAAGGAAGGGAAACCAAACCTGTCGGGGCCATAGATAGAACAGCGTTTTTTTTTGCTTTTTTTTTAAAACAAAAGGAAAGAACACCAACAATGGTAACTAAAACAAACCACACACTGGAGCCAGAATAAATTTAGCGCTTTCATCCCATTTATTACAGAACTTCTTCAGAAGTTCTTCAGAATTCCTTTTAGTATGTTTAGGGTGGAAACTCCTAAAATCCAGACAGTCATTAGAAAAAGTGAGTTTCGCATAAATTTTTGAAACAAATGTGTTGTTAGCATAATCTTTGTATAAGGTTACATCTAAGTAATCTAGAGAATGCTCCGAAATGGTGGTGGTAAAGTTAAAAAATGAACTCACACCGTTCAGATATTCAACAAAAATAGTGGTTGCTCAGATGTATCTTTCCATGAAACAAAGATATCATCCAGGTACCCGTAATATGCTACCAATGTGAAGAAAAATCAGAATTTAGGATGTATTTTAATTCCCAAGAATAAAGCACCATATTGGCATACCAGGGGGCGCAACTGGCTCCCATCGCCTCCCCTTTAATTTGTTTACAAAATTTACCTTCAAACATAAAGTAGTTTCTCAGCATAATGCATCCAAGGTTATCCAAGTGTAACTAACTCTGGGCAAAACTGCAATCCAAATTGTAGCTTGCTACAGATCCCCCACTATGCCCCAGGATTCCCACTCCTCTTTTCTTGATGTACTGGAAAATATTAGGGTTCAACCAAACACCCTAACAATGGGCGACTTCAACTACCCCACCATTAACTGGGAAAACTACTCATGTACCAACTCCTTAGCTCAACGCTTTCTGGAATTCATAAACTCCAATGCCCTAGATCAACTTATCCACACCCCATCAGGGGCAACAATATCCTAGACCTAGTCATTACCAACATGAGTGACTGGTGTTCCACACTTGGAAGTCAACTCCTCATTGGTCCGATCCGACCATAAGCTTATCACCCTTGATTTCCACATCCCGCCCCCATTAAGGAAACCACAGTAAAAAATTTCTCCAAAGCCAACTTCATGCTTCTTAAGACAGAAGTGGTGAACTTCATGACACCCATGCAGATGGACAATACAATTACAACTGCTGAATCCTACACAAATGCACTCTATAAGCACTTACATGAGTGCATGGATCGTGCTATCCCAAACAGAACCAAGACACTATCCTCCAAAAAAAGGAAGCCAATCTGGTGGTCCCCTGCCATAAACAAACTGTACAACAGAAGGAAGAAACTGTTGCAAAAGAGAGCAAAATCTCATGAGTGGAGGAGCTCCCTGGTCAGCCTCAGTAAGAAGCTGAGATCCCTTATATGATCCTCCAAAGCTAGCTATGAAAACAAAATCGCCACTAAATCCAAGGACAACCACAAAGCATTCTATAGCTATGTCAAGAATCTAGATGGCAATACCCAGATCTGCTCTGAGTTACAGCACAAAGGCATGAAAATTACAGAACCAACTGATATTGCCAACATCCTGGCAGAACGGTTCAGTGCTAACTTTACCCCTCTCACCCCCTAAAGGGCCCATATATATACAGGAAGAATGCAGAGTCCCTGTAATCACAACTACGCAGGTAAAAGCTGCACTCTCTAAAGCCAAAAACACAGCATCCATAGGACTGGACAACATCCCAGGCTGCGGTTTACATGAACTTCATAACAAACTGGCTCCCCACTTAAGCACCATGTTCAATAATAGCTTCGCATCAGGCTTTGTGCACACTGAATGGGGCACAGCAACAGTTATCCCACTCCACAAAGGGGGAGCCACCAATGATCCCGGGAACTATCGAGCTATTAGCCTGATGAGCCTGGTCTGCAAGGCCATGGAACATATCGTCATGGAACTCATAAACAAAGACATTGGTAACCTCCAAACTCTGGATCCAACCCAGTTCGGGGTTGTGAAAGGCAGATCATGCCTTCTGAACCTGATCGACTTCTTTGAGGCAGTCACCAAAGCCGTGGATGAGGGTAAGGTGCTTCACACAGCCTGTCTTGACCTCGCCAAGGCTTTCGGCACCATCTCCCATTCTGGAATTATAGCTAAACTCACTAAACTAGGTATAAATCCCTACGTCATAAGATGGGTTACCAACTGGATCACTGACAAAACCCACACTGTAAAAGTTTTATACTCCAAATCTGACCTCAAAGCAGTGACAAGTGGAGTACCACAGGGTTCCGTCCTGGGACCTCTCCTGTTTGGTATCTACTTCTCTGAAGTACAGGCCAACACAGAAGGCCTCTGGATAATGAGGTTCACAGATGACTGCAAACTAGGAGTCATAGTCAAGTCCCCAAATGATGTGGATATCCTATAGAAGGGCCTCGCTGAGACAGATGCCTAGTGTCAGAGCCATGGCCTCAAGCTCAATGCCAAAAAGTGCAGTGTCATCCTCTTTGGTAAAACTCTGTACCCGTGAACTACCCCATAGGCAGCAATCTACTTAACACTGAATGCGTGATAAGAGACCTTGGGACCCAGGTGGACAGTAGTCTCTCCTTTGATAGTCACATCGCCACAGTAGTCAGGAAGTCCTTCAATGTGGCACACCTCATCATAAAAGAGTTCTCATCCAGGAAAAAAGAGGTTATTGCTCCCCTCTACTCATTAGACCCATTATAGAGTACAATGCCCCTTTTGGAATGTACCTCACAAGATATCTGCAGCAGCTGAAAAGGCCATAGAAGTACCTCACAAAGAGGATTACTGGCCTCAAACAAATGCCCTACACTGACCGCCTCAAAAACTCCAGCTTTACTCTGTAGCATATTGCCTACACCGAGGTGATCTCTGCCTAACATATAAAGCTATGTCAAACCCAGACCTGTTGGACATGCTACACCTAAAGAAATCCCAATCCCTCCGAGCTACATGCTCTAGGGACCTAAACCTTGTTACCAGAATAAACAGGACACGCTGGAGGGATAGATTCCTGTCCCAGAGACTTCCTATACTCAAGCTACCCATCTATGTCAAGCAAAGTTCTTCATTAGCACTCTTCAAGAAAAATCTTGATGAGTGGATGGGAAATAGGAAATACACCCCGGGGATCACTTCTGTGTCTCTGCTGCACAGTGGCACAGGAAAATAACTTTCTTGAGTGGTGTAAGTTATGGAACCTTGCTGGCTAGGCTTACGTAGGCCCTTGGGCCGATAGCCTAGTACCTACCTATGAACCTATAAATTCCATAACTGTCATGATAAAATTAACCACTGTGCCACTGAATGTCGTAAGGACACTAACAGCCTCGTAAAACAATTTAAGACCTTCTGCATGAGGTATAGATGTAATTAAATCAATTACATCAACAATTGAAAAACAACTTTCTACATACCAATTTTAGTCAAAAAGTCCCATGAGTCCTTCAAAAGATACTGTACTGGGTTCAAGACATTCTTAAGGGGCCTATCAATAAACACACACCTGTAATTAATCTATCGTTATTAAAGTTTTTTCCTTTTTTTATTTTTGTCCAACCAAGTGTAATTTTATTTGAGGACGGAGCTCATAGTGTGATGTGATTTGTTAAATGATGTGCATGCTTATTTTCATCCAAAGGCAATGACTTTCTGTTCAAGGGATAACATTTATAACATTTGGCTTTTACTGACAAGAATTTCAAGGAAGCATTAGTACTTTGACGGAAGAGGAATAAAAGAAACATTTTAGGAACTGTAGGTACAGTAACTGCATCAAATGCGAAAATGTAAACAAAAATTCAGATGGGGTAACAGTACTGTATAATACTGAGACATGCTTTTCCTGCTACCAGCAAGAAAAAAACATTCATGGCTGTAGTATGAAGAAATAAACTACATCCTAACAGAAAATCTTCTGAGTCCAGAGAAACTCATCAGAAAAGATACAGCTTGCATGCAACTGGCAAGTTTGTTAAAGTAATTTCAATCTTAAATTTAATAACATAGTGAAGAGATTTAACTCTAATTCTCATGTAACTAACTTAATTAATCTATGACCAAGTATGAGGCTGAGTTGATAAAAATTATGCTAGGACTGTAATTATGGAAACAAATCAAAGCATACATTGAGAAATAGTATTGTAGGTGGAATAAATGATAATCACATTCAAGGAAGGTTGCTGCTCAAAGAGCTAATAAGGCTGCAGTGGCATGCAATAGTGTGCAAAACAAATGTAAAACGTACCCAAACATAAGGACGACAATAACAATAAAGCTAGTGCACGTTACTGGTGCCTTTGGAAACAGCAAATAATTTATGATTATAAATTCAAGGTGGAAAATGCCACATGTGTCAAAGTCTGGAATACAGTAAGACCCTGTAAAGATAAGAAAAATAAACATTTTAACAAAGAAAGAAACTGTTAAAAGTGTTGAGGCAAAGTTTAGTAAACAGTGCTTAAACATTGTGCTCAGAATTCAGAGCAAACATTGTCACAGAATTCAGAGCAAATATTGTCTGTGCATTATAAAAAGATGTGAAAATAAAGAAACTAAAACCATTCCTTTTAGAAATGAAACTAGAAGGAAAGCCTGTGAATCCAGACTTTAATACTGAAAGAGGTATTAATACGAGTGAAGTAAAATTATGTAACATGGTTTTACAACAAACGGATGTAAAGAATATGCATACAAATGATCCTCTAAAGTACTAGGAGTTGCAAACATGACAGTTCCTTTTAAGGGTCAGGGGGAACCTCACTTCTGATAGCAGCTGAAGATGCTAGTCCAAGCTTGCTGAGAAGAACATGGCTAGAAAAATCATTTAAAGTTGAAAGCTGTAAAACATATGCTTTCTCAAAATTAAACTTCAGAAGGAAGTGCTTTTTATACATGAAACTGTTACAGAGGACAGTAGGAACTATGCAATTCCCAGCAAAGGCCAAACCAAGCCAAGATTCTTTATACTCCGATCAATTCCTTATGAAATGCTTGTTAAAACAGAAGTGAAAATATAACTCTTGTGGTGTCTTCAGCTGACATTGATTGAATTATTACAATGTGTGATGACCATAACTTAACTGCTGACCAAGTACCTTCTTTGCAACAGTAACAGTGCCCCTAAACTACAGAGAAGGCCAAGTTCCACTGTTGGCAAAGGGACCAAAATATTTCAAAAATTAGGTAAGAAATAGAAGTTATGTTCTTACCATAACGTTCCATGTTAGTTGTCTTCTTCTCGCCTTCTTCTTGCTGGATGGGTTCGGAGCCGACCTCGGCTCATTTCGCCACTCTAAAAGCTCGAGAGTTGGTTCCACCGGCTCGAAGCTCCCCTTATATCCCACAATGCTAGGCGAGAGTTACCTCAGATCTCGTTTGTAAGCTAACCCCAGCTTATAATAGTAACAGTATAACTGTAAAACAGAATCCACCTCTAACCACAGGAAGAAAGAAGGGTGACCTACATCCTGAACCAGAAAATATGCAAAATAGCATATGTCTAAG
Source organism: Protopterus annectens (assembly GCF_019279795.1). Lineage (NCBI taxonomy): Eukaryota > Metazoa > Chordata > Ceratodontiformes > Protopteridae > Protopterus > Protopterus annectens. The sequence goes on from NC_056729.1 coordinate 71,434,695, forward strand.
AAAGAGGTGGTAGCAAGAGAGGTCACAATCACAACTCCTCTAGGTCTGTCCAGGCCAGGGGAAGGAGGGTGGGGAAGAAGAAGAGAAGAAGACAACTAACATGGAGCGTTATGGTAAGAACATAACTTCTATATGTTAAGTTGTCTATCTCGCCTTCATTCTTGCTGGATGGGACCGCGTCCCTAGCACCTTGTCCCGGGTGGCCTAACGGAACAGACTCCTGAGAACAGTGGAACCAAAGTTAGCTCTATGCCTAGAAGCTAAATCCAACTTATAATGAGAAATAAAAGTGTGAGGAGTAGCCCAAGTAGCCGCTGCACAAATGGTGTCAATAGGCAGTCTGTCTTGGAAGGCTAAAGAAGTAGCCAAAGCTCTGGTGGAATGGGCTTTAGGTTTATTAGACAATTTTGTTGTCTAATTTCATATACCAGGAAATCAAAGATGTTAGCCATCTGGATAATGATACCTTTGAAACTGAAAGTCCCTTTCTGCTTTCCATAGGAGACAAACAGCTGATCAGATTTTCTGAATTGTTTTGTTCTATCCAAGTAGTACCTCAATTGACGATGAACATCCAGGCAGTGTAATTTTTGTTCAGACCTATTGGAATACTCTGGAAAAAAGACTGGGAGGTCAATGCTTTGGTTTAGATTCGATGTCGAGACCACCTTAGGCAAAAAGGACGGGTTAGTTCGTAAGGATACTCTGTCCTTATGAAACAAAAGATAAGGAGGGCGACAACTGAGTGCTTGAAGTTCTGAAACTCTTCTAGCTGATGTAATAGCTACCAGAAAGAGAGTTTTCCATGATAGCAATTTCAAGGGACAGGAAGCTGCAGGTTCGAAAGGGGAAAGAATCAAAGAAGCAAGAACTAAATTTAGGTCCCAAGGAGAAGGAGGATTTCTTATAGGAGGTCTGAGAAGAAAAACTCCTTTCAAAAAGGCTTTGCAGAGCTTGTGGGACATTAGGGCAGATTCAGAAATACCCACATGGAAGTTAGAAATAGCTGCCAATTGAACCTTAAGTGTAGATGGAGATGAACCTGCACGGAAGAGTTCAGCTAGAAAATCAAGGACTAGTTGGATGGAAGCGGTGAAAGGATCTATGTCCTTTCCTTGTGCCCAATATGAGAAGCGTTTCCACTTACTCAAATAAATCTTCGAGTGGAAGATTTATGGGAAGCTATCAATATATCTCTAACAGAGTGAGATAATTGAGGAAGCCTGGCTACGGTAGGAACTGGAGGAACCAAGCAGTGAGGTTCAGAGAGGGGAGGGAGCGATGAAACTGACCCGACTGATGGATCAAAAGATCTGGAACTAGGTCCAGATTCCACGGTCGCTCAAGAGAAAACGATGTAGAAAGGGGAACCACACTTGTCGAGGCCAGTAAGGAGCAATGAGGATCAAGGATGCCTTCTGAGCGATAGCTTTCTGAATTACTTGAGAGATCGGTGGGAAGGAGGAAATGCATACAGAAGTCCCGGGGCCAAACTTGGACTAGAGCGACTCTGCTGGGTTGGCCTGGTAAAGGGAATAGAGTGAAATATTCTCTGCACTTGCTGTTTTGGGGAGTAGCAAAAGATCGCAGCAAGGCTGACCCCACTTGAGAAAAATTTCTCTCACTACAGAGTCTTTCAGAGACCACTCGTGAGGCATGAGTATAGCTCTGCTCAACTTGTCCGCAATGTGATTGGACTTCCGGGATGTGCGTTGCTATCAGAAAACGCTGAGAAGAAATCGCCCATTGCCACAGTCTGAGTGCTTCTCGACACAGGGGTATGATCTGGTTCCGCCTTGTTTGTTGATGTACCACACTACAGACATATTGTCTGTCTGGATTGCAATTGTTCCCAAGGGAAGAGAGTCTTGAAGGGCTTGCAACGCTAAAAGCACTGCTCTCATCTCCAGAACATTTATGTGCAAGTGGCATTCATTTGGTTGCCATGTGCCCTGGACTGTCCTGCCCTGATAATGCCCCCCCCACCCGATCAGGGAGGCATCCGTTGTCAGTGTAGCAACCGGAGGAGGTGGAACAAAGGGTCTTCCCAACAGGAGCTGGGGGGAAGACATCCACCACATGAGATGCTTTCTGCACGCCTGCGTGATCACAATGGTGTGAGACATTGGAAGTTCCTGGTATGACCATTGAGTAAAAAGCATCCACTGAAGGATCCGCATGTGGTATCTGGCTAATGGAAGGAGAGGTATGGCGCTGCCATGATTCCCAACACCTTTAGAACTAACCTGGCTTTGATTCTGTTGTTGTTGAGAAGAAGTGACACCAATTTGTGAATGTCTGATATCCTTTGGTGTGTTAGCCTTGCAGACATGTTTATAGTATCTAGATTTGCGCCTATGTAGGTAACAGTACGACAAGGCGACAAAACAGACTTTTCGCAATTTATTGAAATACCCAGTTTTTGACAAACGCGAAAAGTATAATCTCTGGCCATCAGAAGGAGATGCTTGGTGGGAGCTGAGAGGAGCCAGTCGTCCAAATATGGAAACACCTGGAATCCTTGTCGTCTCAGGTGAGAAGCTACCACTGCCATGCATTTGGTAAACACTCGGGGGGCAGTGGTGAGACCAAAGGGCAGGGCCCTGAACTGAAAATGACTGGTTCCCAGCCTGAAGCGGAGGAATCTTCTGGAGCGTCTGTTCATTTTATGTGATAGTACGCATCGAAGGTCTATAGAGCACATCCAGTTTCCTTTGCCCAAAGGGGAAGAATGGATTGCAGCGTGACCATCCGAAATCTTGTTTTCTTGACTGATTTGTTCAAGACACTGAGATCCAATATCGGTCTCCAGTCCCCTGTTTTCTTTGGAACTAAAAAGAACCTTGAGTAGATTCCGGATCCTTGTTGGTCTGCTGGCACTGGCTGAATTGCTCTTTTTGCAAGCAGTTTTGAAATTTCCAAAGCTGCTAGATCCCTTTGAGCGGGTGGAACATCTGGAAGGGATTTTTTTGACTGATTTGGAAAGCGAAGAAAGGGGATAGAATAGCCTTCGGAAATGATGGACTGTACCCATTTGTCTTGAGTCAGGGATAGCCAGGCTTCTGGGTACAGTGACAATCTTCCCCCGACTGCCTCCGAAGATGGGCAGTCGGGCAACACCTCAGGGATGCTGAAAGGGCTTGTCAGGAAGGCTTCCCGATTGCCCTGGTTCTGCGGACCCCCTGCCCCTAGGGCATCTACCATTGTTATTCCCACCTCTGCCTTTGGTAGGAAAAACGACTCTGTTCGTCAGGCGAACTCCCTTGAGATTGTTTACGGAACCACATCTTTCCACCCTTCTGGCCTTTGGGGTAAGGCCTGGAAGGAGTCGAAAACGGACTCCGGCGGCAGAAAGGGTCTTGCCATCAGTCTCGCACCTAGTCAGGGTTTCTTTCACTTGAGGACCAAAGAGAGATGATCCATCAAAGGGGAGTTCGTGAAAGGCGTCTTGAAAGGGTCCGCAAATTGCATAGCCGCATCCAGGTGTGCCTACGTAAGGCTACACCTGTCCCTCGGCTCTGCTCGCTCCATCGGCCGTAAGAGAGGAGGCGCATGGAGGAGTTGGATATGGAATTAAGGGTAGCCAGCTGCGTGTTCATCTTGTCTTGGAAACCCGCAGCTGTAGGGTCCTTTAACATTTCACTCGCCTTGATCAAGTCCCTTTGAAGACGAGTGAAATGGCACAGGTAGTTCAGCGAACGCATGGTAAAAGTCGCTGAGGAGAACATCCGCTTCCCGTACCTATCCATGGACCTAGATTCCTTGTTAGGTGGATGGACAGGTACTGAAGGATCAGCCAGTTCCTTCTTTGTGGCAGCAGCTACCACCATAGCATCCACAGAAACTCCTTTTGATAAAAATTGCTTGTCTGCTGGAGCTGTGATGAACTTAGAGGGTCTCCTGGGAGTGGGATCCACTGAATCAGGAGCCGTCCATGCCTTCTTAGCAACCACCTGCATGAGGGGGTCGAAGGGAGGGGACACCCAGGAGGTGGAAGGACAAGAGCCAAATGCCTCAAGATACACAGATTCGTCCTCCGAAGGGTTGAGGGCTGGCCAATTTCCCCTCTGTTTCAGGATCACCAGAATGTCTGCAAATGAGACATCTTCAGAAGGGGAGCGGGGAACCCTCAGAATCATGCAAATCTGTGTCTGGCCTGATAGACTCAGGTGAGTCAATGTGTTTCCTCTTGCACTTCCTCTTCCGAGGGGGCTCTTCTGCCAAATCAGGAGAGGCCTCGGAAGAGGATGAAATCCCCACAGGGGTTCCTGAGGAGCTGGCTCTCTGCGGTCCGGGATGAGGGAGTGAGTCGACTTACCCTGAGGCAGCATAGAGGGAGGGGCGGACGGAGCCGACTGTGGAGTAGAGCCAGGCTCTAACACACTCCGCATGACCTCGAATGCACCCCTGTCAGGCAGAGCCAGAGGTCCCCGCTCCGAGGAGCTAAGAACCCCCCCTCGGCACCGACAGTGATGGCTCGAGGCCGATGTCGGAGCCGAACTCACCAGCGCCGAAGCCCCGAGAGGGAGAGGGGTCGGACAAGGGTCCGATGCCACTCACCCCCGGAGCCGACGAGGGAAGTCCGGCGCCGAGATTCCTCCAAAGAAGAAAGCGGAGCCGACGGCGGAGCGAAGACAATTGTATCAGCTCCGGCGTAATCTCAGTCTCGGTTCCGACGACCGGCTCGAACTCAAGAGAGTCGAAGGAGGAAAATGTTGATGGACCCGGGGCAGGCATCGACTGATGAGTCGGGCTCTGAAGCATCTGGGCTAGTGCCTCGGACTTAAGTAGTCGACTCACTACCCTCTGAAGGTCATGATCCGACAGCCTCGATGACCTAGAGGAGTGAGACCTTTGGCTCCGTTCAGACAGCAGGGGAGATCCTGGAGCCGAATGAACGGAGCCAAGAGATGGTGACCTGGACCTCTTCCTAGTCGGCTCCGAAGGTCTGGTCGGAGCCGACACGGGAACCTCAATAACCTCGGCTCCGGCCGGCAGGGAGCCACAGAAACTGTGGACTGAGACTTATCGGCTCCAGCCGGAGCCGATAAAGGCAAAGGTTGAGCAACCTGAGGTCTCGGCTCAGGAGCCAGAGCCGAAGACCTCGATGCCTTAGAGGGCTTCCCTGTAGACACAGACAGGGAATCCTCTGGCTTCAGTAAGCCTCTAAGAATTAATTTATTTTTTCTTTCCTGCAGGACCCTGGGGCTGAAGCCATGGCACACAGCACAGGAGTCCTGCAGGTGCAAAGGCCCCAGACAATAGACACAAGAAGTGTGAGCATCTGTCAGAGACATTTTCTGACAGCACGCATCACACTTCTTGAATCGAAGACCTTTGCTTCTTTAGACATTTTTGACTGACAGGTGTACACAAACACACACAAACACACAAGTTATACCCTGTCAGTAAAACACAATAAAATTAGTAGTAATACTAGTATTTAAAACTACAATAAACTAGAATAAACTACAAAAAACACACACACTCCACTAGGGAAGGGAAGGCCTAAAGGCCCAATGGAAGAACCAAAGGTTCTTGGGGAAAGAAACGGAAAAAATTTAGGGTCGGGAATAAAGTATTCTAACCTACACTAACTAAGTAAGAATATTAACTTAAAAGGGGTTTTAAAGACTAATTTTCAAGAAAAATTTAGTACTCACCAGGAACCGGTAGAAGCAACCAACCTCGAAGCTGTAGCGGCAAACGAGATCTGAGGTAACTCTCGCCTAGCATTGTGGGATATAAGGGGAGCCTCGAGCCGGTGGAACCAACTCTCGAGCTTTTAGAGTGGCCGAGTCGGAGCCGAGGTCGGCTCCGAACCCATCCAGCAAGAATGAAGGCGAGATAGACAACTTAACATCCATGTTTATCAACAACTGATTTTAGAAGATTTGTCCAAAAAACACCTGACCATAAATACGACTATTTTAATACAGTCATTTATATTTTGGAAGATTGTCTTTAAGTGATAAATCTTACATGACTACAGAAAGTACAGTTATTTAAGTTGTACTTACCTATAACAGTAGATGTTTGAATTCCTCACTGCCACAGTAATCCTTAGGCTATAAGGGTAGTGTTCTGCCCAAGACATAAACATCCAGCTTCCAAATGCTCTGGCTCCTGCCTACACCTTCACTCTGACTGCTGATTGTCCAGTGCCATGTAGAGGGAAATCAGCAGTCAGAGTGAAGATTTCTTTAGGACTTTCTTGCCAAAACGTAAAGGAGGAGCATACTTCATCCTGAACTGCAAAAAAAAAAAAATAAATAAAATAAAATAACTAATAAAAAATAGTTGTGTAAAATCTTACCATAACCATAGATGTCTTTCTGTTCCATGTTGCAGTATTCATAACCTTTGGGTTAGCCTCCACCTAGCGACACGAATGTCCGGCCAGTACACAAAAGCTTTAGTCACTGCAAGGTGCGTGGGATGTCTGAAGTTGGCTGAGGGAGCGTGGTCCATAAAAGTGATGTCTGCATGTACCTTCCAAGGACAGGAAGACATCTGTGGTTATGGTAAGATTTCACACAACTATTCTTTGTCCTTCTGTTTTCATGTTGCAGTATTCATAACCTTTGGCTAAGTGCCATAGTTCAAATGGAAGAAGAAGAGGGTGTTTTGGAAGTATTTTCCAAAAATCCATGCTGGATTGCCCTAGCAAAGCCTGCTCTAGAGCTGGAGATCTGGTCCAGTTTGTAGTGTTTGGTGAAGTTGTGGAAAGATGTCCAGGTAGTTGCTTCTAGAATAGAAGCAGTGTTCAGCCCCTTAAAAAATGCTCCAGAGGAGGCCATGGCCCTATTGGAATGGACTTTTATGTTACAGTCCAGGTGTTTGTCATGGAGGTATAACAAAAGGACATGGCTTTGGAAATCCAGTTATTAAGAGTGTATTTTGCCACAGCTTTTCCCAGAGCCCTGGGGTGAAAGAAGACAGACAGCTGCTCTGATCTCCTAAGGGATTTGGTCTTGTCTAGGCAGAATCTTAGTTGTCTGTCAACATCCAGGGAATGCAGGACTCTCTCACTGTCATTCTGGAGTTGTGGGAAAAAGTTGGGGAGGGGGATACATTGGTTCAGGGACAATTCATTGACCACCTTAGGCATAAAGGATGGGTTAGTCTGTAGGATTACCCTATCCTTGTGGAAGATTAAAAAGGGTGGGGTGACCATGAGGGCCTGGAGCTCTGACACTCTCCTCGCTGATGTCATGGCCACCAAAAGCACAATTTTCTAAGTGCAGTACTTTAGAGAGGTTGTAGCTCCTGGCTCAAATGGGGCAACAGTCAACTTCTCTAACACACAATTCAGGTCCCAGCATGGTGGAACTGGCCTCCTGGGGGGCCTGAGATGTAGAACCCCTTTCTGGAATAACTTCACTTGAAATCTAGAAGCAAGTGGAGGGTCAAGAGGCAGACAAGCAGAAATAGCAGCAAGGTGGGCCTTAACAGAGGAATATGCCAGGCCTGCCTGCAACAATTCACACAAACAAGACAGCACTAAGGGGGACCTCTCATTGAAATGGGTCTAGCTGTCTTTTCAGACAACAAATGGAGAACCTTTTCCATTTGGACAGGTAAGATCTCCTAGTTTCTTGGCCTCCTGCAGGACATTTAGCACACCCTCAGAGTAAAGGTGTCTGAAAGGACAGGGTTAGGCTCAGAGATTCCAAGTGGGGATGGATTAGGGATCCCTAGTCCTCTGTGAGTAGGTCCACTCTGTGAGGTAACTTGTGATGACTGCCCCCGGCTAAATGCAGAAGTAGGGGGAATCAGTGCTGTCTTAGCCAAAAGGGAGTCACCAACAATATTTTTGGCTTGTCCTGCTGAATTTTTATTAGGAATTTTTGTAAGAGTGGGAAGGGGGGAATGTGTACAGAAACATCTCCTTCCATGAGATAGAGAAGACGGCCATCACCCTCACTAGGGGGCCAAGTGCCCTGGTACAAAACTGTGGAAGTTGTCTGTTCAGAGGGATGGAAAACAGATCTATTTGTGGTGTATCCCACCTGTGGACTATGTCCAGAAACACATCCCTGTGTAGCACCCATTCATGGGACTGTGACATGGACCTGATCAAGATGTCTGCCTGAGTGTTCTGAGCTGAGGGGATATAGACAAGCTGCAGAATGACTCCATGTTGGGATGCCAATTCCCAGGCCTGGAGTGCAAGTTCTGCATAGCAAGTATGATCTTGTTCCCCCCATGTTTGTTTACATACCAAAGAAAAGTGGTGTTGTCCATAAACAACTTTAGGGGTCCTTGCTTCAGAATATACTGGAAGGCCCTCAATGCAAAGATGAGAGCCCTCATCTCTCTGATTTTGATGTGCTCCCTCTTGAAGGGGCCTGTCCATGTGCATTGCACCTTGAAGCTGCTCATAGCAGCTCCCCAACCCAGATCTGAAGCATCTGTGTACATTTCCTGGACTGGAGTTAGGGGTTGTAAGGGAAGTCTTGGGTTCAGACAGACTTGATCTACCCACCAAAGGATCTCCTTCCTTAAGCATGGTAGGAAGGGAATGGTGTGGTCCAAGGGGTACGAGTGTTGGGTCCATGTGGACCTGAGGTACCACTGAAGTTCATGTGGAGTCTTGCCAGTGGCAACATGGGGATTGCAGACGCCATATGCCCTAAGAGTTTAAAGTATTCTCTTGTTGTAATTGCAGGGGTGTGGATGACAGACAACAGGTATTCCTTCAGGCTTTCCACCTTCTGGGGTGGTAGGAATGCCATCATAACATCTGTCCTGATTCTGCACCCCAGGAAGACCTGGTCCTGGGAGGGGTTTAGGCTGGATTTGGGGAAGTTGATGGTGGAACCCAGAGACTGCAGAATAGAAATGATTGTCTGGAGATGGTTCTAGAGGGTACTGTAACAATCTGCCTGGATCAGGAGGTCATCTAGGTATGGGAAAATCTGTATCCCTAGGACCCTGCAATAGGCTACCACTGGAGCCAAACACTTGGTGAATACCCTTGGAGCAGTAGATAGTCCAATGGGTAAAGCAGATAATTGAAAATGTGAGGAACCTACAGAGAAGCATAAGTAGTTCCTGTATTTGGGCCGTTTGGGGAAATGCAGGTAGACATTTTTGATGTCCAAGGTGGCCAAGAATGCCTGAGGCATTAGCAGTGGAAATAGAGTCTGAAGCGTGAACATGCGGAAAGTCGGTACTTGAAGAAAAAGTTTGAGGTGTGAGAGATCTACGATGGGTCTCCATGGGCCATCCTTTCTTGGGACTAGGAAAAGTCTGGAGTAAAATCCCCTTCCCTTTCTGAGGCAGGGATTGGGTGGATAGTCCCCTGAGAGAGGTGGCTGTCCAAGACTGGTTGGAATAGGGGCAGCTGGTCCTTTTGTGGGTGTGGAATGGCTCTTAAGAGTGGAGGAATGGCCCAAGTCATGAAGTCATCTTTTTCTATAACTGACAAGACCTGCTTGTCTGAGGTAATGCTTTTCCAGAAAGGAAGGCAGTGAAAGAGTCTCTGGGAAAGGGGTAAAGGATCTGGAGGGGAAGGAGGAGGTAGGTAGTCACAGACTACCTGCTTTGTCTGAAACGTAGGTTTCTGGGTTGGTGTCTGAGCAGGCCTAGAAGATGGCTGCTGCTTTCTGAAACTTTTTTTGCCTCTGGTACGAGGAGGAGGAGCAGAATGTTTTCTAATGAATTGGATTTTATTAGGATAATTTCTGTGAAATTTAGAAATAGGTGACACAAAGAAATGTTTCAAGTCCTGTAGTTCTTTCCCCTTCTGTTGAAGGGTTTTTGAAAAGTTCTGCCACTTGGGCCCTGAACAAGGCAGTATTGTCCAGAGGAGCATCTAGACGTTTAGCCCTCATATCATCAGGTAGGGGTTGGAGTCTCATCAAAAGTACCTTCTCAGCACTGAGGCAGAAGCTGCAGATCTGGCCGAGGCCTCTGCAGCATCATAACTGCATTTGATAGGGTGTCTTGTCACTTGTAAGGACAAGAAGACCTTAGAGATTTGTGACTCTGTGGCCAAATCAGGGAGATCAGCCAAGAGCTTTGAAGCCTGAGTCAAAAGGCCCAGGGAGTACTTAGACATATGTGTCTAGCAGATGATGGCCCTAAATGCCATAGTGGCAGAGGTGTACACCTTCTTACCAAGTCTCTCCATAGTTCTGCTGTCCTTATCAGTGGGAAGGACAGAGGTAGAGGATAGCAGTCGTAGTCTGGAGGGCTTGTCTGCAGAGACAGAAATGGTACAGGATCTGCAAAAGGACATTTTATTAGAAATTTCACCCCTTCTGGGACCTTATAAAATTTGTCAGGCCTTCTAGGAACAGGGGGTTGGGATTCTGGATATTTAGAAGCTGCAGAGGAGTCTAAGAAGGCTGGTAAGACTGGTGGAATGGCAGAAGGAGAAAGGGAATCCATTTGTAGGAATTCATAATACCTCTTATGGACTTCAGACATTTCTGTGGAGTCCCATTTGAAAACCTCTCTCATCCGAGAGATGGTTTCTCCAAAGGTAAGGTCTTCCCCAAGGGAATCCACCTCAGCAGAGTCCTCCTCTGAGGAGGAGGCATACCCTAGAGGGGAAGGCATCTGGGAAGCATAAGAGAGAGAAACCTCTGAAGAGGAATCTGAAGAGCCTTTGACCTCTACTGAAACAGGTTCTGCAGTCCGAGGCCTAGGGCTGATAACAGGAGAGGCAGCCAGGGGAGAAGCAGCCATGGAAGGCCTAAGGGCCATAAAAGCATTGAACAAGCCCTGAGAGAAAGCTTGCCAGTCAGGCAAGCTCTCAGGAGGTGAAGTCACATGTTTAGTTTTCTGTTTCTTTTTTAAAGGAGAGCCTAGGTTCAGAAGCCTCACTAATAGTGGAAGGACTGGTCTGGATGTCTGCAGTGAGCCGAGGTTCCCCCTTGTCGTCGGCGCCCGACATCTGCGTTACCTCAGAGGACATGCTTTCATACCTTGGTTTTGCGGCCTACAGAATGGTACCCACTATATCAGAGTCATCTGGTTCCGTATGTTCCTCCAGGTGCACCTCAGCCACAGGGGGAACGTCAGGTGGAACAGGTGCAGCAGTAGGCTCAGGCCTGGTAACTTTGGCCTTCTTTTTCAGTGGCTCAGCTGTATGGCTGGATGGCACTTCCATTGCAAGAGTGAGACATTTGAGGAGATGGTTCTCTAGATAGATATTAAGGGCATGCAGACGGCTGCGGTGTGTCTTTGGGACAGAGGCCTGACAGATTGCGCAGACCTTATGGTCGTGGTTGGGCACTAGGCAGAACAGACACAGGTTGTGGGTATCCTTATGTTGGATCTGACATCCAAAATTACACTTTCCTTTCCTGGATGACATGAATCTGGGCAGAGATGCAGTGACTAAAAAGAAAGAACATGAAAAAAGCCCCCAATGGGGTACTTATCTTTAAATCGCAGGATCCGATGGCAGAGATGGCAGGATGAGCTGATGTTCGACCTGTGGCAGAGAAGTTCTGAGGAAGGTATGTGCAGACGTCATGGCCCACATACCTTATGGCCAATGTCAGATGTCCCATGTACCTTGCAGTGACTAAAGCTTTTGTATATTGGCCAGATGTTCAGGTTGCTAGGCGGCAGCTAACCCAAAGGTTATGAATATTGCAACATGAGAACAGAAGGACATCTTTATATTCCAGCACTTAACAATATACAGAAGTAAGGGGATGGATATGGATCTAGGAGCCCCTGGAGCACGGTCCTGAATCTGGAAAAATAATCCAGTTAGTAATTTCTTGTAAATTTACGTAAACAGGACCATGTAGCTACCTTCTGAATACTTCTAGAGTTCACCCCTTTCCAATGTGCCATGAAAGAAGTCAAAGCTCTAGTTGAATGATCCTTTATACTGCCTGGAACTGGTTTACCATGGTGGGAATAGCAAAAGCCAACAGCTGAGGACAACCTTCTGGAAATAATCTGCTTTGATAAAGGTTGACCTTTCTTTGTCGCAAAATAAGACACAAATAACTGACCAGCTTTTCTGAAGGACTTAGCTCTGTCAATATAGTACTTGAGCTGCCTATGCACATCCAGTCTATTTAGAATCCTACCCACCCTGGTTCTGAGGGTTAGGATAAAGCACTGGGAGACTGATGTTTTGATTCAGAGTAAGTTCCAACAACTTTTGGCATGAATGGGGGATTTGTTTTTAATGAGATCCTATCTCTACAGAAGACCAGATAGGGTTCACCTACCATAAGAGCTTACAACTCAGATACACTTCTTGTAGATGTCAGAGCAATTAGAACAATTTCTCATGTAGTGAACCTTAAGTCTGCTTGATGAGCAAATTCAAATGGAGACATAGTTAACTTTTCCAGCAAAAAAAAAAAATTAGATCCCAGGAAGAAGAAATATGTTTACAGGTATAAAACTCCCTTGAGAAGCTGTTTCGCTAAAAACACAGAAGAAAGTAAAGGATCCATGGACAGACATGCTGAAATGGCTGTAAGATGTACCATGACAATGGAATATGAGGTCATTGGATAGTAACTCACACAAATATTTAAGCACCAGTGGTAAATAATCCCTGATGGGACCCTGGTTACTGGCTAGAAACCAACTAGAAAGTCTTTTCCACTTGCCAATAAATGATTTCTTAGTAACAGGTTTTCTTGCCTCCTTTAGTAGTTTCTGCATGTCCTCAGAAAAGTGGTGCCTAAAAGGAATCATAAGTGAATCACCCAGTCAGTTAGGTGAAGAGGCGTGAGACTGTGTACCAGGGTGTATCAGACTCCCCTTGTCTTGCGTGACTAGGTCCAGTTTGTGAGGAAGCTTGTGGTAACTACCCTTGGCCAATTCCATAAGAAGGGAAAACCAATGTTGTCTGAGTGAAAACAGAGTCACCACAGTGATCTTTGGCAATTATTTCTGAATCTTCAAAATTACCCTAGATGTCACTGGAAATTGTAGAAAGGCATAAGGCATCATTCCTGACCAAAGAAATGGAAATGTACCTGTTTTCTAGGTTTGTTTGCCAGGAGTCTTGGAGCAGAATTTGTTCAGTTGTCTGTTTTGAGAGGAGACAAACAGATCTACTTGTGGTGCTCTCCACAAAAGGAACAGTTCCTGGAAGACCTCCTCATTCAGTCTCCATTCATGAGGATCTCTTGTCCTCCTCAGCTTGTCTGCCACCAAGTTTTGCTCTGACAGAATGTAAGATGGTTGGAGGGTTAAGGAGTGCTGAACAGTTACCTCCCAAAGCCATTATAGCTAGCCTGCACAGAGAGTATGACCTGGGTGCCCCCTTGCTTATATACCACATAAGAGATCTACGGGACTATACATGATGAAGAGGTTTTAAGGCAAGGATCACAGCTATTTCTTTGAAACTGATGTGTTATTGTCTGTCTGAGGAATTTCACTGCCTTTCACCTTTACTCCCATAGAAACTGCTCCCAAGCAAAGCATTGGGTATCTGTAGTTACAAACTGGCTTGGAGGTGGACGAGTAAAGTTGAGACCTGGACTTGCTTCAATCTATAGCCTCCACCACTGCAGTTCCTTTTTGACACAGCCTAAAATAAGAATCTGAAATTCCAAAAGATGCAAACGTTGGGTTTATGTGTTTTTTTTTTTTTTTTTTTAGAAACTACTGAATCTTTCCCATGTGTAACCTGTCCAGAGGAATCATGACAATCATAGAAGCCATGAGCTCTAGGATTCTGAACTGTATGGCTGAAGTCTGACAATGACAGGAGAAGTAGGGTGAACAAAATGCAATGACAAGTGTGTGTACCATATACCTCTCTGCACAATGTAAAGTGGATGCCTGCTATTCTTCCTACCTCTCTCTTTCTTAGTGCTGTTATTCCATTTTTCAATGCCGTTGGATCACCAGAAAGGGCCACATGGGCACAGGTTGCCAGGGTTTGTCTTTTTCTCACATATGGCCAACCACTTTGCAAGCATAGGCTTGTTTAGGAAACTTGGATAACTGTTGGCATTCTGACTATAAGCCTGTGAGCCAGCTTATGTTGCAACACTTTTCATATGGTCGCACTGAGTCAGAAATCTGTCTGTCTGCTTAGGGACTCATGTAAAAGTTAGCTACATATGACATGAATACAACATTTGATACATGATAAGTTCTAGTAAACTTTGATAAGTGTTTAACTAAGATCAGACCATGAACCGTCCATCTAAGATCTTTATCTTTTGACTGTGCAACAGATGTGTCAAAATTATTTTACTATCAGACAGTTAGAATACTGAGAACATGCATGATAAGGTATGCAACATACTTCCCAGCCAAGCATAAGCTGGCCAAATGAAAGCCATCCTGAAAAACGTCAGCAAAACAGAAAAGATGTCTGTGTCAGAAATTGTTGTTCATCTCCTCTTCTACCTCAAATGAAGTACATTTTTATCAACACACACATTTTTTT
>NC_056729.1:71449592-71459592 GCF_019279795.1 Protopterus annectens
AACAATAAACAGTGAAAGGAATCAGTATGCAATCATATGTTCCATAACCCACTACATAACATAAATATGTGAAATGGAGTATAGCAGTAAGCCCAGAAGTGAGGTGTAATTGTAATAGAGTGTTGAAGTCCCCAATAAAACAACAGGACCCAATACAGTGGACATACACATGAATCATGGATACCAGGGTGATATATAAGATGTAATTAATAAGAAATCAATGCCAAAAAGAAAATATAATGCAAAGTCTAATGTAAGCAATGCTAAGCAGTGCACAGGCCAGCTTAGGAGGTGTAAGCAATGTGTAGGTCAGCTAACTCGTTGTGCCCATTGGTATACCCCTTTAAACAATGCCAACATTAGGTAAGCAGGTTTGCCCATAGCTTAGCCTTTTCAAAACTGGCCAATCATGGAAAAGTGTGGGAAATCGGCCCTACTTAAACCCAACAGGCGGGAATACATCTCATAACTGGTTGTAGCTTCCCCTTGCAGGCATCATGTCAGGAAGGGGAGAGGGAGTGCGCTTCTGGGTGCAGCGCTGGTGCATCCAGGAGTCCAGAGTCATGGCAGGACTCCTTGTCAAAGACCATGAGCAGAGACTGCTGCAGGGCCAGTACCAGGGTACTCAATATAAGGCATATGCCTAGGACCATCTCGCCCATGACCTCGCCTGTGCCACTGGCATACCCCAAACTGGTGATCAGGTCAGGCATCACTATTCTGACCTGAAGCGGCGTAAGGGGGACCTCTTGGAGCAGTGGATTCAAGAGGCTAGAATGGCAGGGGATGTCCTAGCTGTAAGTATCACCCCACTATGTGTGTAATAATTGCCAGCTCATGTATATCATGGATAGGTATGGCTAAATATTCCTCTTATGTCCTCCACAGCTGCAACTGAGCGGGCCGCGAACCGGGAGGCCCATGAAAGTTGCCTGGAGAGGTTGTGATGCGAGACAGGTCAGTAATATATTGCATGTACTGTCACAGGAAATAAATCTAAAAGTATTAGTAAATTAATTGCCTGTATAAAACCTGCATTGTTTAAGGCAAGTACTGCATACACCAGAGAATATGGCAGGAAGAGTCTCATATAGTTTGTATGTAAATAAAAGCGTAATAGCCTGCCAATAAAGGGCTAACTGCTGGACTGCATGTGTATACTCTAGTATTGTATGGTAATGTAGATTTGCAATCATGTAATAGTACCGTCATATTAAGCACTGTTACCCAAACTGTGCACCATAAATAGAATGTGTAGGAATGCCTGTATATAGGGTGGCCATGGTGGTGCAGCGGTTGGCGTTGCCGCCTCACAGCAAGAGGTTCTCTGGTTTGATTCTCGGCTGGGGTGCCTTCTGTGCGGTGTCTGCATATCCTCCCTGTGGTTGCATGGGTTTCCTCCGGGTGCTCTGGTTTCCTCCCACATCCCAAAGACATGCAGTAGGTGGATTGGACACTCTAAATTGGCCCTAGGTGTGAATGTGTGCATGTTTGTGCCTTCTGTGGAAGGTTGGGCTGGCAACTCGACACCATAAAACTCCACTGCCAATCATGAACAGACAGATGATCCACTGTGGCGACCCCTGACTGGGAAAAGCCAAAAAGAAGAAGAAGAAGGAATGCCTGTATATAACTGGTGTAATCCCCAGAGGCCATTTAGTACAACTGAGAGACACATAGACAGAAAACAGGGAAAAGGTAGACAACAAAACCCAAATAGCACATTCAACTGAGATGTGAACTGTTCTATTTTTAGCACACACAGCCATGGTTCAAATCCTGGCAGTGGGAGTAGTCTGCATACAGAATCATACCCCACAACTGTACAGATATGTCCAGAATGTCCAGTAAAGTGGCTCATATCTGTTGCCTGCCAACCTGTCCCCCTGGGAAATAAGTGGGATGATCCCAGATGTATATGCAGCAAACAGGAAATACAACTGACTGACACACATCTATGAGAACAAAGCTGGCACACTAGCAACTCCCCAAGACCTTATGAGAGTAAGAAGCCACATATGCCCCATTTACACCCCCATGTTGTCAAGCTGTGGCCAGAGTGTGTACAGTAACAGAGTGAGATGCATGTGCATAATATTACTGTGTAATCTGGAACTTTGTGTGGCAACATTCAGGTAGTACTAACAAACATTGCTCCCACAGGTACGTCGGATATGAACACTGTGCCGAGAAATGAATACCTTGATACCCTTTACTGGTACTGCTTACTGTGGTATTGTAGGGAATTGTGAGTGTTGCAGTTTCTCTGAATAATAAAATATAACTGATCACTGTCATCCGCACTGTGCTACATAATATAACTGTGTAGGAAAGCATGTATACGTGTGTCGTCACTAAAGGTTGAAGAGGGCAAAAGTCTAGATATGTCCCGGTACACCTGCATGTGGTCAAGACATGGCCAGAGTCTGTGCAGAAAGAGTTGGATAGCTATGTGCACATCAACCCCGAATCTGGGAGTATGTGGAGAAACAGTTAGTGTTAACAAACATTCCCTCCACAGGTATACCAGGTAACAGATGTATATTGCAGGTAAAACCAGGTCATGTATAACGATGATGACAGCCATATCACTGTCCAAACTAAGGCTATAGGGTAGTGTAGTAATACTTGTAAAGTACAGATAACACCACTGACTAGGAAAGTAATGTGGACGATAGGCATATACTAGTTGGCAATTGACATCTCCCAACCATATCTCCCACAATAAACTACATACCCACCTCAACCAGTATGTAATGACTCCAGTGTTCTGATTATGACCTATTGGTTGATAAATATTTATGTTTGTTTCCATGCATGTGCTATACTGAATTATTGCAACATTCGTGGCATGGTGCCATCAATGTACTTGCATGCTGTTGTTATATTACCACTGTGGTCCCATATATGCACGTGTTCTGTTTGCTATGCAACTGTTCCATATCTGGTGTCTGAGTTAATGGGAGTATCTATGAATGCTGTTATATCTAACCCTGGAATGTGTTGACTATTACTAACCCATATATGATGATAAAATCTAAACACTATAGCACGTTTGGGAAGGCCGGTCCCAGTAGACCCACCTGTCCTAACTCAGCTGGCTGTGGCACCGAGCACCAGCATGTCTGGGTCTCAACCCGGGACCTCCTCGGCCGTTGGTCCTGCACCACATTTGGGAGGAACCGCCTCAGGGGATGGGGCTCGCCCCCCCAGGAGCAGGCGCAGACAGGAACCTGTCACCAGGTCCGGGTTGTGGTGCAGAGCAAGCTCAACCAGCAGTTTGGTGATCTGCTATGAAAGCTCGAGGGCCACGTGTCGTGACTAGAGGGTCAGCCTGGCTCTGCGACTCAGCCCCAGCACAGCCACCTTCAGGGCTGTGAAGGTGCAGTGGTGACTGCTGCCCATGGGTGGGGACCTCAGTCCCACTGTTTCCACTAGGGGGGCTCATGGGTTTCTGATTTCCCAACACCCCTCCCCATCAAGGTGTTTACCCACCACATGTCATATACTACTCCTGTATGCATTTTGTCTGTCTTGTCTGTTAACCTACCTCCCCAAATATACCTACTATCCCTCCCCAACATTCCACTCTCACCTGAAAAAAAAAAGGGCAATCAGTTCCCCCCCAAAAAATCTCACCTCATACATAGCTGTCCATTGTGCACACGTAATCTGGTCTAATTGGCATCACAGAACATATTATTGTTGCCCTCACCTCTCTCCCAGGGGTATGAGTGTCCAAATCTACCTCCAAATTCAGTGTATATGTACAGCTGTTGCTGTAGAAGAAATGGGCAGCTATGGACCTTCCCTACATCCTTCCTGCACATCCCTAGCTAGTTTCCCTACTGTCTTTCCCTCTTTGGGCCCCTTTTTCACCACTTTCCTATCAACCTTTTTTTCTTTTCTTTTAAAAAAATTATCGCGGGGGGTAAGCGGGAGTAAGCACTTTTAAGCAGCAGTAAAAAGAAGTTATGTTCTTACCATAACGTTCCATGTGGAGAGTTCATCTCGCCTTTGTTCTTACACACGGGTTCGGAGCCGATCCTCGGCTCCAAGTCGGCCGCATAGCAAAGCTTTGCATCTTAGAGAAGCTCGAGACCAGGCTATATCCCACAATCCTCCCTGCCATTACTCAGATCTAGTTTGCAAGCAAACCAGACCAGCCATAAACCTCAGGTGCTAAGGCTAAACACAGCCACAAAAAATCAGAGACACTATCTCACTGACAAATTAACTAAAGGGTAGCGAAATATACCCCATGAGGTAAGAGACAATATACCCGGAAGAGGTTAAGGCATGTGGACCAGACTCTAGTCCTACTCGTTCTTCCAAACACGTGAGGGAGGGAAGGGAGGGAATGTAAGAACAAAGGCGAGATGAACACTCCACATGAAACGTTATGGTAAGAACATAACTTCTTTATGTGAGAGTGTTCAATCTCGCCGTTTGTTCTTACAACGGTAGCCCCTTGCTCCATCACCCTGAGTGACTCATGGAAGAATGTTCCTAAGCACAGTGGAACCAAAAGATGTGCTGTCTTTGGAGGCTTTGTCAACCCTATAATGAGCAATGAAAGTATGTGGTTTAGACCACGTGGCTGCTGCACAAATCGTGTCCAAAGGCAGACGAGCTGCATGAGCCAAGGAAGTGGAAACAGATCTAGTAGAATGGCCCTTAGGTTTGGTGGGCAAGGCCTGATTCGACTTAGAATATACAAAGGCTATACAATCAGTAAGCCATTTAGAAAGTGTACGTTTTGTAACTGCCATGCCCTTTTTATTGTCTGCAAATGCGACAAAAAGTTGATCTGTTTTTCTGTAATCTTTAGTCCTCTCCAAATAAAATCTTAGCTGTCTGTGGACATCTAACTCGTGCAGCATATATTCCAACTTGCTGGTATGGTTTTTGAAAAAGGTAGGGAGTTCAATGGACTGATTAATATTTATGACAGAACATACCTTAGGAAGGAAAGATGGGTTTGTTTGTAAGGAAACTCTATCTGGGTGGAAAATTAAGTAAGGTGGTTTGACTGATAGTGCTTGCAGCTCTGAAACTCTTCGAGCTGAAGTAACAGCTACAAGAAAAAGTGTCTTCCACGACAAAAACTTCAGGAGGCAAGAAGAGGCGGGTTCGAAGGGTGGCAACATTAGTTGCGACAATAACAAATTTAAATTCCATGGGAATAAAGGGTCTCTGATGGGTGGTCGAAGATGGAAGGAACCTTTCATAAAAGCCTTACAAAGCCTGTGGGACATAATAGAAAAACCGTCCTCACATGGAAGTTGGTTATGGCCACCAACTGTACTCTTAGTGTGGAAGTAGAGGCTCCTTTATGAAAAAGGATGGATAGAAATTCTAGAACTTTATGTAAAGGAGCTACCAGGGGATCCAAGTGTTGGCTAGATGCCCAGTACACAAAGCGTTTCCATTTACTCCTGTAGAGTTTTGTAGTGGAAGCCTTATGAGAGGCAACCAAAATGCGTTGAACTGCCGGAGAAAGTAGATCAGACCTGGCTAGGCAGGGAAGTGGAGCAGCCAAGCTGCTAGTTTGAGGGATAGAAGAGACGGGTGAGGAACTCCCGATGAATGTGTCAGTAGATCTGGTACTGGGTCCAGGATCCACGGTTCCTCTATTTGACGGGCTCGAAGAAAGGGGAACCATATCTGTCGAGGCCAGAATGGGGCTATGAGTATAATTGTCCTTTCCAGGTTCCTGGCTTTCTGAAGAAATTTGGGAATCAAGGGGGTAGGTGGAAATGCATATAGGAGACCCGGGGGCCAATCGTGTATCAGTGCATCCCTGGGGACATCCCCTGGAGGGGGTAGAAGGGCAAAACAGCTTTTGCATTTGGTATTCAATGGGGAGGCAAACAGATCGCAGCAAGGCTGGCCCCATCTGTGGAAAATTCTCTCCGCCACCTGTAGCTTGAGGGACCACTCGTGAGGTAACAGGATGGCTCTGCTCAACCTGTCCGCAATGACGTTGGATGACCCCGGGATGTGCATTGTTATCAGAAAGCGACCTGTGGACTCTGCCCATTGCCAAATTCTTATGGCCTCTCTGCATAATGGGTAAGATCTGGTTCCCCCCTGTTTGTTTATGTACCAGACTACAGACATGATGTCTGTCTGAACTGCTACTGTTCCTAGAGGTAGGAGGGTTTGAAAGTGTTGCAACGCCAGGAACACCGCCCTCATTTCCAGAACATTTATGTGCAGGTTGTACTCCATGTTGGACCATTCCCCTTGGACTGTTCTTCCCTGAAATAGTCCCCCCCACCCTATTAGGGAAGCGTCCGTGGTTATCGTGGCCGTCGGATTCGGTAGAACAAATGGACGACCCATAGTGAGATCCTGACTGTACACCCACCATGAGAGGTCTCGCTTGCAAGAGTCTGTTATCAGAATCTCATGCGCTAGGGGTAACTGCTGGAATGACCACTGCGTGAACAGCAGCCATTGGAGGAGCCTCATGTGCAATCTCCCCATAGGAACTGCAATCAGGGACGCTGCCATGAGTCCCAAGACCTTCAACACAAGTTTGGCCGGGGCTTTCCTGCTTTGTAGTAGAAGAAGAACCTGTTCCTTGAGGGATGAAGCCCTTATTGGAGGGAGCTTTACCAGTGTTAAGCGCGTATCTAGGTCTGCTCCGATTAATGAAATATGCTGTGAGGGCAGTAAGGCAGATTTTTCGAAGTTTATGGAAATCCCTAGGTGGGAACAAAGGTTGACTGTATAGTCTCTGGCTTGTATGAGGCGACGCTCGGTGGTGGCGGTGAGGAGCCAGTCGTCAGATAGGGAAACACCGGAATCCTAGACATCTCAAGTGAGACGCTACCACTGCCATGCATTTGGTGAATATCCTGGGGGCTGAGGTGAGCCCAAAGAGCAGGGCTCGAAATTGAAAGTGACTGGCTCCCAGCCGGAAGCGCAGGTGATCTCTGGACGGTCTGGCCATCTTGATGTGGTAGTACGCGTCCTCGAGATCTATCGAGCACATCCAGTCGTCCTTCTGTAAAAATGGAAGGATCGATTGAAGCGTGACCATCCGGAACTTTTCCTTCTTCACGAAGGTATTGAGATTGCTGAGATCCAAAATCGGTCTCCAGTCCCCTGTCTTTTTTGGAACTAAAAAGAACCTTGAGTAAGTTCTGGATCCTTTTTGGTCCGCCGGGACTGGCTGAATGACTCTTTTTTCGAGCAGCTTTGAAATTTCTATTGCTGCTGAGCTTCGCAGATGGGGTGGCACATCTGGAAACCTTCTTTGTTGGGGTGGAGTTGACATGAAGGGGATTTTGTATCCTCTGGTTACAATGCTTTTTACCCAAGAGTCTGAGGTGAGAGTTAGCCAGGCCTGTGGGTATAAAGCCAAGCAACCCCCGACTGCCTCCAGAGCAGGACAGTCGGGCCCCCGTTCAGGAGTGCTGGAAAGGCTTACCAGGGATAGGATCCCTGTTGCCTTGGTTCTGCAGACCCCCTCTGCCGCCGGGGCGACGTCTTCCATTTCTGCCCCCCCCCGCCTCTGGAGGGGGTCACTCTGTGTGGCCTGGAAAGATCCCTGAGTTTTACGGAACCACATTTTTCCACCTCATTGCCCTTTGAGGTACGGTCTAGATGGAGCAGAAAAACGGACTCCGACAGCAGACAGAGTCTTTCCTTCTTGCTCACACCGAGTTAGTGTCTCTTTCACTTTGGGCCCAAAAAGAGTGGCACCATCAAAGGGGGCGTTGGCGAAGGAAGACTTGAAGGCTTCCGCAAATGAGCACAGCCGCATCCAGGATTGTCTTCGTAGAGCAATCGCTGAAGGTGCGGCTCTACTCGATCCTTCAGCCGCATACGAGATGAGCCTCATGGATGAGTTCACTATGGAGGTAAGGGTGTTAAGCTGTGCTGTCACCTTATCTGAAACAGCAGCATCTGTGTTACCTTGGAGGGTATTTCTCAGCTCCTTGATGAGATCCCTCTGTAGACGTGTAAAGTGTGTCAAATAGTTTAGTGAACGCATGGAAAAAGTTGCTGAACTAAAAACACACTTCCCATATCTGTCCATAGTCCTAGAATCCTTATTAGGAGGATGAACAGAAGAGGAAGACTCAGACATCTCCTTTTTAGTGGTTGCAGTCACCACCATAGCTTCAACCGGGTCTCCTTTGGTGAGATAAGTCTTGTCCTGGGGAGCGGTGATAAACTTGCTTGGTTTTCGAGGGACCGGTTCCACTGTATCCGGTGTCTCACACGCCCTTCGAGCAATTAAATCCATTAATTCATCGAAGGGCAGAGTAACCCAGGAGGTAGAAGGTTGAGCACCAAAAGCCTTCAGCAACACCGACTCATCCTCAGTGGGGGCTAGGGACTGCCAATCACCCCTCTGTTTTAAAATCTCCAAGATGTCCGAAAATGAGACATCCTCAGAGGGGGATTTTGGGGACCCCTCTGCCTCATCCAAGTCAGTGTCAGATGTTAGAGATTCCTGCGGGGAATCCAAGTGCCTCCTCTTGCACAGTCTTTTCCTCAGAAACACATCGGAGAGGGCTTCCGGTGAGGCCTCCGAGGAACAGGGGGCACCCTCTGGGGGTGGCTGAGGTAATGGTGCTCTACGCTTTGGATGTGTCGTGGGAACAGAAACAGAGAGCGGCTCCTTAGGGGAGGGAGAAGACACCTCCGATTAAGTGGTTGTCTGTGTAGACAAAACCTTCCTCATAAGGTCAAAAACCCCTGAACCTCGGGCCGAGGACTCCTCCGGTTCCGAAGAACATGGAAGAATCCCAGACACGGGGCCCGTGGGCCTCGACCCCGAGAATGGAGCCGAGCCAATCTGCGCCGAGGCCCCGAGAGGGAGAGTCGGCACCAAAACGTCGGTATGACTCTTGGTCCCGGAACCGAGGAGAGATCGTCGACTCCGTGACTCACCTATAGGTTCCGAAGGAGTTGAAGTCAATGGTGTCGATCGTGCAATGGACGGTTTCGGCACCGAGGGCTCCACTATCATCGGCTCATCCTCTCCTGGCTCCGAAGACTGGATAGGTCTCGAAGGAGGACCTGTTGGAGATAAAAGAAGGCCTTCTAGTTTTGACACTAATTGGGAGGAAAATGCAATCAACTTGGAAAGGGCCATGTTCTCCATAAGTTTCTGCACGACACGATCCACATCTGTATCGGATAACGGTCTGGAAGATCAGGTCGAAGGGGCTGAAGATGGCACCGACTGAAGAATGGAAGGTGGCGGTAGCTCCGACACCGGTTCCAAGACGTGGGGCTCAGTGAAAGATAAACGTTCGACGCTCGGCCCCGAAGTCTGTGGAACCGGCGAACGAACTTTCGAAGATGAACTCGGAGCCGATGACATGGGCTCAGACATCTTCGACCCCTTCGAGGACTTAGAAGCCTGGTCCGACTTGTCCAAAGCCTCCTGGAAAGCAGGCTTAAGAAGTCCCCTATCTATAAGTTTCCTGCGTCTATCTGTCATGACCCTCCCACTGAAGGAATGGCATATAGAGCAATCCTCTTGCAAGTGGAGAGGGCCAAGACAGTAGATGCAGGAAGTGTGGTTGTCAGTGATGGACATTTTCTGCCCACACTGACATCTTTTAAAACCGGATTTGGCTTTTTCAGACATAACCAGCAGTAAGACACTTTTACTGTGAAAAGGTTTAAACACTAGCTATAAGTATAAGAAAAAATATATATATATTGCTATAAGTGATTAGAAGAGGTAGGCCCCAAAGGGAAACCTATGAAAAAATGACAGGACTAACTACAATAACACACACACACACACACTACAGTATGATCAAAAACTAAAAACCCAATAACTATAAGAACTTTTTAAGTAAAAATATAACCATCTTACCTGAATATAACAAACTTTTTTCTGGTCCGAGCTCTCGTCGATGTGATCCGTTGCAGCGGCAAACTAGATCTGAGTAATGGCAGGGAGGATTGTGGGATATAGCCTGGTCTCGAGCTTCTCTAAGATGCAAAGCTTTGCTATGCGGCC